>NC_143045.1:33367500-33467500 GCF_057628025.1 Oncorhynchus mykiss
AGAGATGTGTACTTCTCCCTCTGGTCATCTGATAGGGAACAGACTAGTAGTGTCATCTGATAGGGAACAGACTAGTAGTGTCATCTGATAGGGGACAGACTAGTAGTGTCATCTGATAGGGAACAGACTAGTAGTGTCATCTGATAGGGGACAGACTAGTAGTGTCATCTGATAGGGAACAGACTAGTAATGTCATCTGTTAGGGAACAGACTAGTAGTGTCAGAAGGTCATCTGATAGGGAACAGACTAGTAGTGTCAGAAGGTCCTCTGATAGGGAACAGACTAGTAGAGTCATCTGATAGGGAACAGACTAGTAGTGTCAGAAGGTCATCTGATAGGGAACAGACTAGTAGTGTCATCTGATAGGGAACAGACTAGTAGTGTCGGAAGGTCATCTGATAGGGAACAGACTAGTAGTGTCAGAAGGTCGTCTGATAGGGAACAGACTAGTAATGTCAGAAGGTCATCTGATAGGGAACAGACTAGGAGTGTCATCTGTTAGGGAACAGACTAGTAGTGTCAGAAGGTCATCTGATAGGGAAAAGACTAGTAGTGTCATCTGATAGGGAACAGACTAGTAGTGTCGGAAGGTCATCTGATAGGGAACAGACTAGTAGTGTCAGAAGGTCGTCTGATAGGGAACAGACTAGTAGTGTCATCTGATAGGGAACAGACTAGTAGTGTCAGAAGGTCATCTGATAGGGAACAGACTAGTAGTGTCATCTGATAGGGAACAGACTAGTAGTGTCAGAAGGTAATCTGATAGGGAACAGACTAGTAGTGTCATCTGATAGGGAACATACTAGTAGTGTCGGAAGGTCATCTGATAGGGAACAGACTAGTAGTGTCAGAAGGTCATCTGATAGGGAACAGACTAGTAGTGTCATCTGATAGGGAACATACTAGTAGTGTCGGAAGGTCATCTGATAAGGAACAGACTAGTAGTGTCAGAAGGTCATCTGATAGGGAACAGACTAGTAGTGGTAGAAGGTAATCTGATAGGGAACAGACTAGTAGTGTCAGAAGGTCGTCTGATAGGGAACAGACTAGTAGTGTCAGAAGGTCATCTGATAGGGAACAGACTAGTAGTGTCAGAAGGTCATCTGATAAGGAACAGACTAGTAGTGTCAGAAGGTCATCTGATAAGGAACAGACTAGTAACGTCAGAAGGTCATCTGATAGGGAACAGACTAGTAGTGTCATCTGATAGGGAACAGACTAGTAGTGTCATCTGATAGGGGACAGACTAGTAGTGTCAGAAGGTCATCTGATAGGGAACAGACTAGTAGTGTCATCTGATAGGGAACAGACTAGTAGTGTCAGAAGGTCATCTGATAAGGAACAGACTAGTAGTGTCAGAAGGTCATCTGATAGGGAACAGACTAGTAGTGTCATCTGATAGGGAACAGACTAGTAGTGTCGGAAGGTCATCTGATAGGGAACAGACTAGTAGTGTCAGAAGGTAATCTGATAAGGAACAGACTAGTAGTGTCGGAAGGTAATCTGATAAGGAACAGACTAGTAGTGTCAGAAGGTCATCTGATAGGGAACAGACTAGTAGTGTCATCTGATAGGGAACAGACTAGTAGTGTCGGAAGGTAATCTGATAAGGAACAGACTAGTAGTGTCAGAAGGTCATCTGATAGGGAACAGACTAGTAGTGTCATCTGATAGGGAACAGACTAGTAGTGTCAGAAGGTCATCTGATAAGGAACAGACTAGTAGTGTCAGAAGGTCATCTGATAGGGAACAGACTAGTAATGTCAGAAGGTCATCTGATAGGGAACAGACTAGTAGTGTCAGAAGGTCGTCTGATAGGGAACAGATTAGTAGTGTCGGAAGGTCATCTGATAGGGAACAGACTAGTAGTGTCATCTGATAGGGAACAGACTAGTAGTGTCATCTGATAGGGAACAGACTAGTAGTGTCATCTGATAGGGAACAGACTAGTAGTGTCAGAAGGTCATCTGATAGGGAACAGACTAGTAGTGTCAGAAGGTCATCTGATAGGGAACAGACTAGTAGTGTCAGAAGGTCATCTGATAGGGAACAGACTAGTAGTGTCATCTGATAGGGAACAGACTAGTAGTGTCAGAAGGTCATCTGATAGGGAACAGACTAGTAGTGTCATCTGATAGGGAACAGACTAGTAGTGTCAGAAGGTCATCTGATAGGGAACAGACTAGTAGTGTCAGAAGGTCATCTGATAGGGAACAGACTAGTAGTGTCAGAAGGTCATCTGATAGGGAACAGACTAGTAGTGTCATCTGATAGGGAACATACTAGTAGTGTCGGAAGGTCATCTGATAAGGAACAGACTAGTAGTGTCATCTGATAGGGAACAGACTAGTAGTGTCATCTGATAGGGGACAGACTAGTAGTGTCAGAAGGTCATCTGATAGGGAACAGACTAGTAGTGTCATCTGATAGGGAACAGACTAGTAGTGTCAGAAGGTCATCTGATAGGGAACAGACTAGTAGTGTCATCTGATAGGGAACAGACTAGTAGTGTCAGAAGGTCATCTGATAGGGAACAGACTAGTAGTGTCAGAAGGTCATCTGATAGGGAACAGACTAGTAGTGTCAGAAGGTCATCTGATAGGGAACAGACTAGTAGTGTCATCTGATAGGGAACATACTAGTAGTGTCGGAAGGTCATCTGATAAGGAACAGACTAGTAGTGTCAGAAGGTAATCTGATAGGGAACAGACTAGTAGTGTCATCTGATAGGGAACAGACTAGTAGTGTCGGAAGGTAATCTGATAAGGAACAGACTAGTAGTGTCAGAAGGTCGTCTGATAGGGAACAGACTAGTAGTGTCAGAAGGTCATCTGATAGGGAACAGACTAGTAGTGTCAGAAGGTCATCTGATAAGGAACAGACTAGTAGTGTCAGAAGGTCATCTGATAAGGAACAGACTAGTAATGTCAGAAGGTCATCTGATAGGGAACAGACTAGTAGTGTCATCTGATAGGGAACAGACTAGTAGTGTCATCTGATAGGGGACAGACTAGTAGTGTCAGAAGGTCATCTGATAGGGAACAGACTAGTAGTGTCATCTGATAAGGAACAGACTAGTAGTGTCAGAAGGTCATCTGATAAGGAACAGACTAGTAGTGTCAGAAGGTCATCTGATAGGGAACAGACTAGTAGTGTCATCTGATAGGGAACAGACTAGTAGTGTCGGAAGGTCATCTGATAGGGAACAGACTAGTAGTGTCAGAAGGTCATCTGATAGGGAACAGACTAGTAGTGTCAGAAGGTAATCTGATAAGGAACAGACTAGTAGTGTCGGAAGGTAATCTGATAAGGAACAGACTAGTAGTGTCAGAAGGTCATCTGATACGGAACAGACTAGTAGTGTCATCTGATAGGGAACAGACTAGTAGTGTCGGAAGGTAATCTGATAAGGAACAGACTAGTAGTGTCAGAAGGTCATCTGATAAGGAACAGACTAGTAGTGTCAGAAGGTCATCTGATAGGGAACAGACTAGTAATGTCAGAAGGTCATCTGATAGGGAACAGACTAGTAGTGTCAGAAGGTCGTCTGATAGGGAACAGATTAGTAGTGTCGGAAGGTCATCTGATACGGAACAGACTAGTAATGTCATCTGATAGGGAACAGACTAGTAGTGTCATCTGATAGGGAACAGACTAGTAGTGTCATCTGATAGGGAACAGACTAGTAGTGTCAGAAGGTCATCTGATAGGGAACAGACTAGTAGTGTCAGAAGGTCATCTGATAGGGAACAGACTAGTAGTGTCAGAAGGTCATCTGATAGGGAACAGACTAATAATGTCAGAAGGTCATCTGATAGGGAACAGACTAGTAGTGTCAGAAGGTCATCTGATAGGGAACAGACTAGTAGTGTCAGAAGGTCATCTGATAGGGAACAGACTAGTAATGTCAGAAGGTCATCTGATAGGGAACAGACTGGTAGTGTCATCTGATAGGGAACAGACTAGTAGTGTCAGAAGGTCACCTGATAGGGAACAGACTAGTAGTGTCATCTGATAGGGAACAGACTAGTAGTGTCAGAAGGTCATCTGATAGGGAACAGACTAGTAGTGTCAGAAGGTCCTCTGATAGGGAACAGACTAGAAGTGTCATCTGATAGGGAACAGACTAGTAGTGTCAGAAGATCATCTGATCGGGAACAGACTAGTAGTGTCAGAAGGTCATCTGATAGGGAACAGACTAGTAGTGTCAGAAGGTCATCTGATAGGGAACAGACTAGTAGTGTCAGAAGGTCATCTGATAGGGAACAGACTAGTAGTGTCAGAAGGTCATCTGATAGGGAACAGACTAGTAGTGTCAGAAGGTCCTCTGATAGGGAACAGACTAGTAGAGTCATCTGATAGGGAACAGACTAGTAGTGTCAGAAGGTCATCTGATAGGGAACAGACTAGTAGTGTCAGAAGGTCATCTGATAGGGAACAGACTAGTAGTGTCAGAAGGTCATCTGATAGGGAACAGACTAGTAGTGTCATCTGATAAGGAACAGACTAGTAGTGTCGGAATATCATCTGATAGGGAACAGACTAGTAGTGTCATCTGATAGGGAACAGACTAGTAGTGTCATCTGATAGGGAACAGACTAGTAGTGTCATCTGATAGGGAACAGACTAGTAGTGTCAGAAGGTAATCTGATAGGGAACAGACTAGTAGTGTCATCTGATAAGGAACAGACTAGTAGTGTCGGAATATCATCTGATAGGGAACAGACTAGTAGTGTCATCTGATAGGGAACAGACTAGTAGTGTCATCTGATAGGGAACAGACTAGTAGTGTCGGAAGGTCATCTGATAGGGAACAGACTAGTAGTGTCAGAAGGTCATCTGATAGGGAACAGACTAGTAGTGTCAGAAGGTCATCTGATAGGGAACAGACTAGTAGTGTCAGAAGGTCATCTGATAGGGAACAGACTGGTAGTGTCATCTGATAGGGAACAGACTAGTAGTGTCAGAATGTCATCTGATAGGGAACAGACTAGTAGTGTCAGAAGGTCATCTGATAGGGAACAGACTAGTAGTGTCAGAAGGTCATCTGATAGGGAACAGACTAGTAGAGTCAGAAGGTCATCTGATAGGGAACAGACTAGTAGTGTCAGAAGGTCATCTGATAGGGAACAGACTAGTAGTGTCATCTGATAGGGAACAGACTAGTAGTGTCATCTGATAGGGAACAGACTAGTAGTGTCATCTGATAGGGAACAGACTAGTAGTGTCATCTGATAGGGAACAGACTAGTAGTGTCAGAAGATCATTTGATAGGGAACAGACTAGTAGTGTCATCTGATAGGGAACAGACTAGTAGTGTCATCTGATAGGGAACAGACTAGTAGTGTCAGAAGATCATTTGATAGGGAACAGACTAGTAGTGTCGGAAGGTGGGTGAGATTGTTGGCTTCTACTTGGCGGTTCAGGAGTAGTCATTTTCCCTTGAAGGCTTTGACAAGGCTGTACATCTGATGTGCAAAAATGCCCTTCCCTTGTAGTTTGGAATTCAGTTCATTCATGAGGGCCATGATGTCCATGGTGAAGGCAAAATCAGCCAACCAATTCTTTATCTTGCAGTTGAGGGAAATCCACATATTTTCCTTTCATTTGCAAAAACTCAGCAATCTCAGACTTCAGGTCTCACATCCTTTTAAGCACTTTCCCCAAACTTGTTTGTGTGGTAGGGGAGATCTGCATGACCCGACTCTGTCTCTTCCAACAGTGAGACAAACTGTCTGTGTGGTAGGGGAGATCTACATGACCCGACTGTCTCTTCCAACAGTGAGACAAGCTGTCTGTGTGGTAGGGGAGATCTACATGACCCGACTCTGTCTCTTCCAACAGTGAGACAAACTGTCTGTGTGGTAGGGGAGATCTACATGACCCGACTCTGTCTCTTCCAACAGTGAGACAAACTGTCTGTGTGGTAGGGGAGATCTGCATGACCCGACTCTGTCTCTTCCAACAGTGAGACAAACTGTCTGTGTGGTAGGGGAGATCTGCATGACCCGACTCTGTCTCTTCCAACAGTGAGACAAACTGTCTGTGTGGTAGGGGAGATCTGCATGACCCGACTCTGTCTCTTCCAACAGTGAGACAAACTGTCTGTGTGGTAGGGGAGATCTGCATGACCCGACTCTGTCTCTTCCAACAGTGAGACAAGCTGTCTGTGTGGTAGGGGAGATCTACATGACCCGACTGTCTCTTCCAACAGTGAGACAAGCTGTCTGTGTGGTAGGGGAGATCTACATGACCCGACTCTGTCTCTTCCAACAGTGAGACAAACTGTCTGTGTGGTAGGGGAGATCTGCATGACCCGACTCTGTCTCTTCCAACAGTGAGACAAACTGTCTGTGTGGTAGGGGAGATCTACATGACCCGACTCTGTCTCTTCCAACAGTGAGACAAACTGTCTGTGTGGTAGGGGAGATCTGCATGACCCGACTCTATCTCTTCCAACAGTGAGACAAACTGTCTGTGTGGTAGGGGAGATCTGTATGACCCGACTCTATCTCTTCCAACAGTGAGACAAACTGTCTGTGTGGTAGGGAAGATCTGCATGACTCGACTCTGTCTCTTCCAACAGTGAGACAAGCTGTCTGTGTGGTAGGGGAGATCTGTATGACCCGACGCTGTCTCTTCCAACAGTGAGACAAACTGTCTGTGTGGTAGGGGAGATCTGCATGACCCGACTCTGTCTCTTCCAACAGTGAGACAAACTGTCTGTGTGGTAGGGGAGATCTGCATGACCCGACTCTGTCTCTTCCAACAGTGAGACAAACTGTCTGGGTGGTAGGGGAGATCTACATGACCCGATTCTGTCTCTTCCAACAGTGAGACAAACTGTCTGTGTGGTAGGGGAGATCTACATGACCCAACTCTGTCTCTTCCAACAGTGAGACAAACTGTCTGTGTGGTAGGGAAGATCTGCATGACCCGACTCTGTCTCTTCCAACAGTGAGACAAACTGTCTGTGTGGTAGGGGAGATCTACATGACCCGACTCTGTCTCTTCCAACAGTGAGACAAACTGTCTGTGTGGTAGGGAAGATCTACATGACCCGACTGTCTCTTCCAACAGTGAGACAAACTGTCTGTGTGGTAGGGGAGATCTACATGACCCGACTGTCTCTTCCAACAGTGAGACAAACTGTCTGTGTGGTAGGGGAGATCTGCATGACCCGACTCTGTCTCTTCCAACAGTGAGACAAGCTGTCTGTGTGGTAGGGGAGATCTACATGACCCTACTCTGTCTCTTCCAACAGTGAGACAAACTGTCTGTGTGGTAGGGGAGATCTGTATGACCCGACTCTGTCTCTTCCAACAGTGAGACAAACTGTCTGTGTGGTAGGGGAGATCTGTATGACCCGACTCTGTCTCTTCCAACAGTGAGACAAACTGTCTGTGTGTTAGGGGAGATCTGCATGACCCGATTCTGTCTCTTCCAACAGTGAGACAAGCTGTCTGTGTGGTAGGGGAGATCTGTATGACCCGACTCTGTCTCTTCCAACAGTGAGACAAGCTGTCTGTGTGGTAGGGGAGATCTATATGACCCGACTCTGTCTCTTCCAACAGTGAGACAAACTGTCTGTGTGTTAGGGGAGATCTGCATGACCCGACTCTGTCTCTTCCAACAGTGAGACAAGCTGTCTGTGTGGTAGGGGAGATCTACATGACCCGACTCTGTCTCTTCCAACAGTGAGACAAGCTGTCTGTGTGGTAGGGGAGATCTACATGACCCTACTCTGTCTCTTCCAACAGTGAGACAAACTGTCTGTGTGGTAGGAGAGATCTACATGACCCGACTCTGTCTCTTCCAACAGTGAGACAAGCTGTCTGTGGTTTAAACATTTTGCTCTTATGAAGTTTACCACTTTAGTGGATGTATCCATAACATGACTCATTTTCAGAACACATTTCCAGAGCACCTCCTGGTGAATAATGCAATGCAGGAAAATAATTATCAGATCTGGGTTCAGCTCAGCTACTTGATCTTGTTTCCTTTTCAAAAGTCCAGTGTTTTTTCCTGTCAAGTTTGGGGACCCATCAGTGGTCCCACTGGATAACTTTTCACAACTCAGTCCCAGCTTTGCCACACACTTATTAACCTCCTCCAATAAATCTTTCCCTGCGGTTGTGCTCTTCATTGACTGCACTGAAGCCCCTCTGTCATTTTAATGTCTGGGATTATGACCTCGTAAGAATATCAACAACTGTGCTGTGTCACATCTCTGTTCTCGTTCAGGGCCAAGGAGAAATAGGTGACACCTTGCTATGTCCTCAACACGCCGTGTCACGTGCATCACTGCTCTCATTCAGGGCCAAGGAGAAATAGGTGACACCTTGCTATGTCCTCAACACGCCGTGTCACGTGCATCACTGCTCTCATTCAGGGCCAAGGAGAAATAGGTGACACCTTGCTATGTCCTCAACACGCCGTGTCACGTGCATCACTGCTCTCATTCAGGGCCAAGGAGAAATAGGTGACACCTTGCTATGTCCTCAACACGCCGTGTCACGTGCATCTCTAAACATTGAATCAGGTCGCGGGCCGCATATGGCCCTGGGCCGGCCTTTGCCCAGGCCTGGTCCAGGACATGCCGTTCATACTGTACGTACACAACAGCATTAACATCTAACCTTTCTAAAGACCTTGCTTTGTAATCTGCTATCTAAACTCAGCAACAACAAAAAAAGAAAAGAAACGTCCTCTCACTGTCAACTGCGTTTATTTTCAGCAAACTTAACATGTGTAAATATTTGTATGAACATAACAAGATTCAACAACTGAGGCATAAACTGAACATGTTCCACAGTTATGTGACCAACAGAAATGGACTAAAGTGTCCCTGAACAAAGGGGGGGTCAAAATCAGAAGTAACAGTCAGTATCTGGTGTGGCCACCAGCTGCATTCAGTCCTGCAGTGCATCTCCTCCTCATGGACTGCACCAGATGTGCCAGTTCTTGCCGTGAGACATTCCTGTCTTGCAGGAAATCACGCACAGAACGAGCAGTATGACTGGTGGCATTGTCATGCTGGAGGGTCATGTCAGGATGAGCCTGCAGGAAGGGTACCACATGAGGGAGGAGGATGTCTTCCCTGTAACGCACAGCATTGAGATTGCCTGCAGTGACAACAAGCTCAGTCCGATGATGCTGTGACACACCGCCCCTGACCATGACGGCCCCTCCACCTCCAAATCGATTCCGCTCCAGAGTACAGGCCTCGGTGTAACGCTCACTCCTTCGACGATAAATGCAAATCTAATCATCACACCTGGTGAGACAAAACCGCAACTCGTCAGTGAAGAGCACTTTTTGGTGCAATTCCTGGTGTAATTTGAGCAGTTGTTGTTGCCATTCTGTACCTGTCCCGCAAGTGTGATGTTCGGATGTATCGATCCTGTGCAGGTGTTTTTACGTGGTCTGCCACTGTGAGGATGTTCAGCTGTCCATCCTGTCACCCTGTAGCACTGTCTTAGGCATCTCACCGTACGGACATTGCAATGTATTGCCCTGGCCACATCTGCAGTCCTCATGCCTCCTTGCAGCATGCCTAAGGCACGTTCATGCAGATGATCAGGGACCCTTGGCATCTTTCTTTCAGTGTTTTTCAGAGTCAGTAGAAAGGCCTCTTTAGTGTCCTAAGTTTTCATTACTGTGACCTTAACTGCCTACCGTCTGTAAGCTGTTAGTTTCTTAATGACCGTCCCACAGGTGCATGTTCATGAATTGTTTATGGTTCATTGAACAAGAGTTTAAACCCTTTACAATGAAGATCTGTGCAGTAATTTGGATTTTTACAAATTATCTTTGAAAGACGGGGTTCTGAAAAAGGGCCGTTTCTTATTTTGCTGAGTTTATGTATAGATGATACTGTCTGTATTTCATTATTTTATTATTCTGTCTGGACACTTTTCAGCCTTTAGTTCTCCAGCCCCTAACTCTCTCGCTCTCCCTTTCCATCTTCTCTCCACCTCCCCTCTTCCTCCCCTCTCTCTCTTCTCTCTCCCTCCTCTCCTTTCTCTCCCCCACATCTCCCTCCCCTCTCTCTCTCTCTCTCCCCTCCTTTCTCTCCTCCCCTCTACCTCTCTCCTCCTCCCTGTGTTGCTGGGTCCCTGTCACCATGGTTGGTGTGGGGATGTCATCCATTATAGATGGGGACAGATACACTTCCTTCTGAAACCAGTATGACTTCTACTCTATTTATATCGATTCTGGCATTTCACACACACAGTTTCACCTTTCTATCAAATATACTCAGGCGCAAACACACACACACACACGCACACACACGCACACACACACACACACTTTCACCTTACTATCAAATATACGCAGGCACACACACACACATACACACACTCTTCCTGTGAGTTTGTTGGGGTGGTAATATAAAGGTATGAATACAGCTGTGTATGGGGCAGGGGGAAAGCCAATGGAACAGACGGCGTCTCAGAGTACAGACATTCAGTAAACACTTCTAAACATGTCATAATGAAAACAGAAATGTTTTCAACAGTTTTCTTCTTTTTCTTCAGAGTTTAACGTCGGTTGGCATCCAATGAGTTGCATTACAGGCTCCAACTGGACTATAATATAAGTCCATTATACTTTGTGATAAAAACAAAAAAAATCTAATAAACACCCTTCCCACTAACCCCACACTCATTAAAAACCTACTACCCCATTCCACTACTTTGACCCTATCTGTTCCTGCACCATGCCAACAGACTGGGAGGACGGGACACCACCTCTCAACACACCCTGTAACTCTTCTGATGTCAAATCACATTTACCCAAATACTACTCTGCAGCTGCCACCACAACATCGATTTTAAAGTTGATAACCATTGCTGTGATTGCTAAGAAGCCAAGCTTATTGCGCAGTGGATTTGGCACCAAAGCTCTTACAGGATAACTGATGTATCCTAACATGACTTTGTCTGGTAAAGACTCTGACTGAAAAGTCAAAAGGACTGACAGTGACTCCTCTGTTTCACCACGCTCACCACCAGTTCTGCGTCACATCAAACGGTGGGCATCACAAACACCAGGAATCTTCAACTTCAAATGCTCCGCCTCCACACTTTAACGCTACCCCAGAAATCCCTCATTTCAATGGTGCCCTGTTCCTAAGAGCAAAGCAAGAAAAGGCAGATCTTGACCAAAGCTGCGTGACACCCGCTCCCTCTGGTCAGAAGAAACACAAACAAATATCACTACAGGTTACCTTCACTGATTCAACTGCACCAAACACCATTCCCACCCACCCTGAAACCACACATGGAGCTTCCAAAAGGCAAGGATCCACTTTCTCCAGATACTTTTTTATCATGTCCATTGACGCCAGGCTCGTGTTCTGAGCTCTTCACCACACCTTCCATCTCACTCAACTCTCCCTCATTCACTTCCATTTCGCCTCCAGAACTTGGTCTCACGCTGTTTGAACTTTACACCAATCTGTTTGAACTTGACACCCCTCTGTTTGAACTTGACACCCCTCTGTTTGAACTTGACACCACTCTGTTTGAACTTGACACCACCCTGTTTGAACTTGACACCCCTCTGTTTGAACTTGACACCACTCTGTTTGAACTTGACACCACCCTGTTTGAACTTGACACCACCCTGTTTGAACTTGACACCACCCTGTTTGAACTTGACACCACTCTGTTTGAACTTGATTGGCAAACGAGTGAGCCTCAGCCTAGTTAGCTCAATGATAGACTGGGAAGGTGCTGGAAGGTTTTGACTCTACTGGTTTGTACTGTATTAAAGAGGTGTTTGCCCTTGACAACAACCCAATGTGTTACTGCAGTCATTCCACATACTCATAGAAATAGAGTTTACAATTCGCATCCTATTTGATGGAGGGAAAGAAAGAAAATATAACCCTCATAGGCTGCATTGACGCAGGCAGTCCTATTCTGAACTCTTTTTGACCAATCAGATCAGCTTTGAAAAGATCTGATGTGAAAAGATCTGACTGGATTGATCAAAATACCAATTAGTGGAAAGAAATCAGAATTGGACTGCATGTGTATACGCAGGCAATGGCTACCTCTCATATGTGATGACTCAATTCAAAGTCACTATGGATGATGCAGATATTGGTATATATATATCACAGGAGGCTGCTGAGAGGAGGACGGGTCATAATAGTGGCTGGAACGGAGCAAATGGAATGGTGTCAAACACCTGGAAACCATGGAAACCATGGAAACCATATGTTTGATGAGTTGGATACCATTCCACTTAATCTGCTTCAGACATTACCACGAGTCCGTCCTCCCCAATTAAGGTACCACCAACCTCCTGTGATGTGTATCGCATCACATACAGTATGTCACCAAACTCAGTTTTGCCAAAACTTGTTTAGGACTCCATTCAATCCGTAACGCTGTAGAGCTGCGCCACGGCGCAATGGAAATGCAAAGGCAGCGTTCCCGCGGTAACAGAGAATGCATTCACGGTAACTGCATATGATCGTAAATGACCTTTAAATCAAGCTCTAGCGCTGAACTTCAGTGATTTGGACTGAATCAAGCCCTTAAACCTTGTTATTTTAATCATCAGGTATTGAAAGAAAAGAGTAACCCACACACTGCTCTTGCTGGTATCACTGTTTTCACTCATGCTTATGTGTCGGTCTCTTGGCCCTTCTTCAGAGCTTTTTGTCATCATCTGGCATTGCCAGCTTTATATGGACACAGCATGGAACTCTCTCTGCAATCAGGTTTCACATTCAACAGTGCTGCAATCTCCCCTTTTCTGCTTTGAATATAAGTACTGTCGCTCATGGTGTGACAATAATGGAATGGAAGGGTGGAAGACATTCCCAGAGAATATGAATGTAACTGAAGAGAGAAGAGGATGTTTTTCTGAATGAAAGAAAGAAAGAGAAAGGACACACTTAACGGCTCTCCAAGCTGAGGGTGAGATGGTTTCTTTTTGTGTGTCTGTGTGTGAGTGAGAGACAGATACTCTGTACCCGTTCATATTACAGATGAGAGAAAGATGAGGGGGAAGGATTTTATTCTAACGTTATGAAGTAACGACAATATAAAAACCAACAGGGGAAGCTACAACTGCTTCTGCAATATGATGGGATCTCTTGTAGCCCAATCGACTGTGTGGATGGTCGTGACTCGTGACGACTAGAGAAATACGCTTTTTACATCTGCCAAAACATAATGTTTGATTATCCCACAAAATCAATATAGGCTACAGCATACTGATTATTATTATTATTATTATAATTATAACAATTATAATTGCAATAATAGTACATGGTATTTATAGAGCATTTTCAACGTCCCCAAGTCAAAAAACAGCTTATGAAAAACTCTTGGCCCTTAAAAGGGGAATGGAAACACTAGGATTTATAACGTCAGCTACCTGTAACTGTAAATCTCCATATTGTCACTGACAGGAGAGAACATTTAGGAACCCCCCAAAATGTCTGAATTTACCGAGTGGCTCTATAACGAAAGATGAAATAATTTTAGTTAGGGAGCCGATAAACCTACTGAAGCCGTTCATGTTTGAAACGATCGTTGCCCCAGATCAAAGAGTTCGTTTCTCGGAGCATTAACACAGATACACCTAAGCTAGAGAATAGGCGTAGCGGTGACACAATCTGGTGTGAGTGGGGATGCTGCCAGATAATGGCTAGAGTATGAGTGTGTGTGTTGTAGAGAGATGGTGGCGATACATCACAAAATCCCAGCGGAAGGTGATGTATTACATCCCGTCAGAGGTTCCTGTCAGTCTGTCTGGATGGTGATGTAATATATCCAGCCAGAGGTTCCTGTCAGTCTGTCTGGATGGTGATGTATTACATCCAGCCAGAGGTTCCCGTCAGTCTGTCTGGATGGTGAGGTATTATATCCAGAGGTTCCTGTCAGTCTGTCTGGATGGTGATGTAATATATCCAGCCAGAGGTTCCTGTCAGTCTGTCTGGATGGTGATGTATTACATCCAGCCAGAGGTTCCTGTCAGTCTGTCTGGATGGTGATGTAATATATCCAGTCAGAGGCTCCTGTCAGTCTGTCTGGATGGTGATGTATTACATCCAGCCAGAGGTTCCTGTCAGTCTGTCTGGATGGTGAGGTATTATATCCAGCCAGAGGTTCCTGTCAGTCTGTCTGGATGGTGAGGTATTATATCCAGAGGTTCCTGTCAGTCTGTCTGGATGGTGATGTAATATATCCAGTCAGAGGTTCCTGTCAGTCTGTCTGGATGGTGATGTATTACATCCAGTCAGAGGTTCCTGTCAGTCTGTCTGGATGGTGAGGTATTATATCCAGAGGTTCCTGTCAGTCTGTCTGGATGGTGATGTAATATATCCAGTCAGAGGTTCCTGTCAGTCTGTCTGGATGGTGATGTATTACATCCAGAGGTTCCTGTCAGTCTGTCTGGATGGTGATGTATTACATCCAGAGGTTCCTGTCAGTCTGTCTGGATGGTGATGTATTACATCCAGAGGTTCCTGTCAGTCTGTCTGGATGGTGATGTATTACATCCAGTCAGAGGTTCCTGTCAGTCTGTCTGGATGGTGATGTATTACATCCAGAGGTTCCTGTCAGTCTGTCTGGATGGTGATGTATTACATCCAGAGGTTCCTGTCAGTCTGTCTGGATGGTGATGTATTACATCCAGAGGTTCCTGTCAGTCTGTCTGGATGGTGATGTATTACATCCAGAGGTTCCTGTCAGTCTGTCTGGATAGTGAGGTATTATATCCAGTCAGAGGTTCCTGTCAGTCTGTCTGGATGGTGATGTATTACATCCAGTCAGAGGTTCCTGTCAGTCTGTCTGGATGGTGATGTATTACATCCAGTCAGAGGTTCCTGTCAGTCTGTCTGGATGGTGAGGTATTATATCCAGCCAGAGGTTCCTGTCAGTCTGTCTGGATGGTGATGTATTATATCCAGGTCAGAGGTTCCTGTCAGTCTGTCTGGATGGTGAGGTATTATATCCAGTCAGAGGTTCCTGTCAGTCTGTCTGGATGGTGACTGTATTGCATCCAGTCAGAGGTTCCTGTCAGTCTGTCTGGATGGTGATGTAATATATCCAGGTCAGAGGTTCCTGTCAGTCTGTCTGGATGGTGATGTATTACATCCAGAGGTTCCTGTCAGTCTGTCTGGATGGTGATGTATTACATCCAGATGTTCCTGTCAATCTGTCTGGATGGTGATGTAATAATTCCAGAGGTTCCTGTCAGTCTGTCTGGATGGTGATGTATTACATCCAGAGGTTCCTGTCAGTCTGTCTGGATGGTGAGGTATTATATCCAGTCAGAGGTTCCTGTCAGTCTGTCTGGATGGTGATGTATTACATCCAGAGGTTCCTGTCAGTCTGTCTGGATGGTGATGTATTACATCCAGAGGTTCCTGTCAGTCTGTCTGGATGGTGATATATTACATCCAGAGGTTCCTGTCAGTCTGTCTGGATGGTGAGGTATTATATCCAGTCAGAGGTTCCTGTCAGTCTGTCTGGATGGTGATGTATTACATCCAGAGGTTCCTGTCAGTCTGTCTGGATGGTGATGTATTACATCCAGAGGTTCCTGTCAGTCTGTCTGGATGGTGATGTATTACATCCAGAGGTTCCTGTCAGTCTGTCTGGATGGTGATGTATTATATCCAGAGGTTCCTGTCAGTCTGTCTGGATGGTGATGTATTATATCCAGTCAGAGGTTCCTGTCAGTCTGTCTGGATGGTGATGTATTATATCCAGAGGTTCCTGTCAGTCTGTCTGGATGGTGATGTATTATATCCAGAGGTTCCTGTCAGTCTGTCTGGATGGTGATGTATAACATCCAGAGGCTCCTGTCAGTCTGTCTGGATGGTGATGTATTACATCCAGATGTTCCTGTCAATCTGTCTGGATGGTGATGTAATAATTCCAGAGGTTCCTGTCAGTCTGTCTGGATGGTGATGTATTATATCCAGTCAGAGGTTCCTGTCAGTCTGTCTGGATGGTGAGGTATTACATCCAGAGGTTCCTGTCAGTCTGTCTGGATGGTGATGTATTACATCCAGAGGTTCCTGTCAGTCTGTCTGGATGGTGAGGTATTACATCCAGAGGTTCCTGTCAGTCTGTCTGGATGGTGATATATTACATCCAGAGGTTCCTGTCAGTCTGTCTGGATGGTGATGTATTACATCCAGAGGTTCCTGTCAGTCTGTCTGGATGGTGATGTATTACATCCAGAGGTTCCTGTCAGTCTGTCTGGATGGTGATGTATTACATCCAGAGGTTCCTGTCAGTCTGTCTGGATGGTGATGTATTACATCCAGAGGTTCCTGTCAGTCTGTCTGGATGGTGAGGTATTATATCCAGAGGTTCCTGTCAGTCTGTCTGGATGGTGATGTAATATATCCAGTCAGAGGCTCCTGTCAGTCTGTCTGGATGGTGAGGTATTATATCCAGTCAGAGGTTCCTGTCAGTCTGTCTGGATAGTGAGGTATTATATCCAGAGGTTCCTGTCAGTCTGTCTGGATGGTGATGTAATATATCCAGTCAGAGGCTCCTGTCAGTCTGTCTGGATGGTGAGGTATTATATCCAGTCAGAGGTTCCTGTCAGTCTGTCTGGATGGTGAGGTATTATATCCAGCCAGAGGTTCCTGTCAGTCTGTCTGGATGGTGATGTATTATATCCAGGTCAGAGGTTCCTGTCAGTCTGTCTGGATGGTGAGGTATTATATCCAGTCAGAGGTTCCTGTCAGTCTGTCTGGATGGTGACTGTATTGCATCCAGTCAGAGGTTCCTGTCAGTCTGTCTGGATGGTGATGTAATATATCCAGGTCAGAGGTTCCTGTCAGTCTGTCTGGATGGTGATGTATTACATCCAGAGGTTCCTGTCAGTCTGTCTGGATGGTGATGTATTACATCCAGATGTTCCTGTCAATCTGTCTGGATGGTGATGTAATAATTCCAGAGGTTCCTGTCAGTCTGTCTGGATGGTGATGTATTACATCCAGAGGTTCCTGTCAGTCTGTCTGGATGGTGAGGTATTATATCCAGTCAGAGGTTCCTGTCAGTCTGTCTGGATGGTGATGTATTACATCCAGAGGTTCCTGTCAGTCTGTCTGGATGGTGATGTATTACATCCAGAGGTTCCTGTCAGTCTGTCTGGATGGTGATATATTACATCCAGAGGTTCCTGTCAGTCTGTCTGGATGGTGAGGTATTATATCCAGTCAGAGGTTCCTGTCAGTCTGTCTGGATGGTGATGTATTACATCCAGAGGTTCCTGTCAGTCTGTCTGAATGGTGATGTATTACATCCAGAGGTTCCTGTCAGTCTGTCTGGATGGTGATGTATTACATCCAGAGGTTCCTGTCAGTCTGTCTGGATGGTGATGTATTATATCCAGAGGTTCCTGTCAGTCTGTCTGGATGGTGATGTATTATATCCAGTCAGAGGTTCCTGTCAGTCTGTCTGGATGGTGATGTATTATATCCAGAGGTTCCTGTCAGTCTGTCTGGATGGTGATGTATTATATCCAGAGGTTCCTGTCAGTCTGTCTGGATGGTGATGTATAACATCCAGAGGCTCCTGTCAGTCTGTCTGGATGGTGATGTATTACATCCAGATGTTCCTGTCAATCTGTCTGGATGGTGATGTAATAATTCCAGAGGTTCCAGTCAGTCTGTCTGGATGGTGATGTATTATATCCAGTCAGAGGTTCCTGTCAGTCTGTCTGGATGGTGATGTATTACATCCAGAGGTTCCTGTCAGTCTGTCTGGATGGTGATGTATTACATCCAGAGGTTCCTGTCAGTCTGTCTGGATGGTGAGGTATTACATCCAGAGGTTCCTGTCAGTCTGTCTGGATGGTGATATATTACATCCAGAGGTTCCTGTCAGTCTGTCTGGATGGTGATGTATTACATCCAGAGGTTCCTGTCAGTCTGTCTGGATGGTGATGTATTACATCCAGAGGTTCCTGTCAGTCTGTCTGGATGGTGATGTATTACATCCAGAGGTTCCTGTCAGTCTGTCTGGATGGTGATGTATTACATCCAGAGGTTCCTGTCAGTCTGTCTGGATGGTGATGTATTACATCCAGAGGCTCCTGTCAGTCTGTCTGGATGGTGAGGTATTATATCCAGTCAGAGGTTCCTGTCAGTCTGTCTGGATAGTGAGGTATTATATCCAGAGGTTCCTGTCAGTCTGTCTGGATGGTGATGTAATATATCCAGTCAGAGGCTCCTGTCAGTCTGTCTGGATGGTGAGGTATTATATCCAGTCAGAGGTTCCTGTCAGTCTGTCTGGATGGTGAGGTATTATATCCAGCCAGAGGTTCCTGTCAGTCTGTCTGGATGGTGAGGTATTATATCCAGAGGTTCCTGTCAGTTTGTCTGGATGGTGAGGTATTATATCCAGTCAGAGGCTCCTGTCAGTCTGTCTGGATGGTGAGGTATTATATCCAGAGGTTCCTGTCAGTCTGTCTGGATGGTGATGTAATATATCCAGTCAGAGGCTCCTGTCAGTCTGTCTGGATGGTGAGGTATTATATCCAGTCAGAGGTTCCTGTCAGTCTGTCTGGATGGTGATGTATTTAATAGACGTGTCACTAATCCTTATGAATGACTTCCTGGCAGAAGAGGTTACTCGACCAGTCCTCAGCCGATATGCCAGTTAACTAATTGGTGCTATTTTGCTGATTATAAATTGTTTAAGGTTAATATCAGTAGTGAGTAGGTGCTCAATATATATAATCAGTATCCTATAACGATGTTTATCACCAGCTCTGTTTGGCGTGTTGGTAACACATTCTCCTTTTAGATTAGACGGCATGATTCATGAAATCTCATTCTAACCAATGCGTTTTCATTATAAATACTTTGTTATTTAGTTTCGGTATCAGAGTAACTTTTCTTGTGATTTTGTTTGCAGAGCATACAGGCTGGCAGTTTATCACCTGTTCACCCTATGAGCACAAGGGAGAATTAGACGAGGTGTAAGTCGTCTCATCCCTGCGTGTGTCGTTTCTTCCATAAGGCGTGCATAACCCGAAGCAAAGGCATTTCCATAGGGTTTGAGTTTGAATAAAAACATTTAATTTACTTAATCTGCTGTAATAAAGACATAAACCTAAGGCCTGGGCCTTCTATAAAAAATAGTATTAGTTAGCTTGTCCACTATAACAACAGGTTCAAGCGTAACCAGATAACTTGCTGTTACAGATACTGTATACATGTCCCATCACTCAGACAGTTAGTGAATACACAGCATCCAGCACAGAAAACAATCAATCAAATATATATTTTACAAAAGCCCTTTCTACATAAAAATAATAACCACAGTGGTTATAGAGGATGCAACAGTTCAACACCTCAGGAGCAAATGTCGGTTGTCTTTTCATAGCTGAGCATTCATAGGTTGAGAGAGAGAGTAGGAACAGTAGGACTGGGACAAGGTAACACATCCATTGTAACAGTAGGACCGGGACACATCCATTATAACAGTAGGACAAGGTAACACATCCATTAAAACAGTAGGACAAGGTAACACATCCATTAAAACAGTATGACTGGGACAAGGTAACACACCCATTATAACAGTAGGACCGGGACAAGGTAACACATCCATTATAACAGTAGGACAAGGTAACACATCCATTAAAACAGTAGGACTGGGACAAGGTAACACATCCATTATAACAGTAGGACAAGGTAACACACCCATTATAACAGTAGGACCGGGACAAGGTAACACATCCATTATAACAGTAGGACAAGGTAACACATCCATTATAACAGTAGGACAAGGTAACACATCAATTATAACAGTAGGACAAGGTAACACATCCATTATAACAGTAGGACATGGTAACACATCCATTATAACAGTAGGACAAGGTAACACATCCATTATAGCAGTAGGACAAGGTAACACATCCATTAAAACAGCAGGACAAGGTAACACATCCATTATAACAGTAGGACAAGGTAACACATCTATTAAAACAGTAGGACATGGTAACACATCCATTATAACAGTAGGACCGGGACAAAGTAACACATCCATTATAACAGTAGGACATGGTAACACATCCATTATAACAGTAGGAGTGGGACAAGGTAACACATCCATTATAACAGTAGGACAAGGTAACACATCCATTAAAACAGTAGGACATGGTAACACATCCATTATAACAGTAGGACTGGGACAAGGTAACACATCCATTATAACAGTAGGACAAGGTAACACATCTATTAAAACAGTAGGACCGGGACACATCCATTAAAACAGTAGGACAAGGTAACACATCTATTAAAACAATAGGACATGGTAACACATCCATTATAACAGTAGGTGTCTGGATGGTGATGTATTACATCCAGAGGCTCCTGTCAGTCTGTCTGGATGGTGATGTATTACATCCAGATGTTCCTGTCAATCTGTCTGGATGGTGATGTAATAATTCCAGAGGTTCCTGTCAGTCTGTCTGGATGGTGATGTATTATATCCAGTCAGAGGTTCCTGTCAGTCTGTCTGGATGGTGAGGTATTACATCCAGAGGTTCCTGTCAGTCTGTCTGGATGGTGATGTATTACATCCAGAGGTTCCTGTCAGTCTGTCTGGATGGTGAGGTATTACATCCAGAGGTTCCTGTCAGTCTGTCTGGATGGTGATGTATTACATCCAGAGGTTCCTGTCAGTCTGTCTGGATGGTGATGTATTACATCCAGAGGTTCCTGTCAGTCTGTCTGGATGGTGATGTATTACATCCAGAGGCTCCTGTCAGTCTGTCTGGATGGTGAGGTATTATATCCAGTCAGAGGTTCCTGTCAGTCTGTCTGGATAGTGAGGTATTATATCCAGAGGTTCCTGTCAGTCTGTCTGGATGGTGATGTAATATATCCAGTCAGAGGCTCCTGTCAGTCTGTCTGGATGGTGAGGTATTATATCCAGTCAGAGGTTCCTGTCAGTCTGTCTGGATGGTGAGGTATTATATCCAGCCAGAGGTTCCTGTCAGTCTGTCTGGATGGTGATGTATTATATCCAGGTCAGAGGTTCCTGTCAGTCTGTCTGGATGGTGAGGTATTATATCCAGTCAGAGGTTCCTGTCAGTCTGTCTGGATGGTGACTGTATTGCATCCAGTCAGAGGTTCCTGTCAGTCTGTCTGGATGGTGATGTAATATATCCAGGTCAGAGGTTCCTGTCAGTCTGTCTGGATGGTGATGTATTACATCCAGAGGTTCCTGTCAGTCTGTCTGGATGGTGATGTATTACATCCAGATGTTCCTGTCAATCTGTCTGGATGGTGATGTAATATTTCCAGAGGTTCCTGTCAGTCTGTCTGGATGATGATGTATTACATCCAGAGGTTCCTGTCAGTCTGTCTGGATGGTGAGGTATTATATCCAGTCAGAGGTTCCTGTCAGTCTGTCTGGATGGTGATGTATTACATCCAGATGTTCCTGTCAATCTGTCTGGATGGTGATGTAATAATTCCAGAGGTTCCTGTCAGTCTGTCTGGATGGTGATGTATTATATCCAGTCAGAGGTTCCTGTCAGTCTGTCTGGATGGTGAGGTATTACATCCAGAGGTTCCTGTCAGTCTGTCTGGATGGTGATGTATTACATCCAGAGGTTCCTGTCAGTCTGTCTGGATGGTGAGGTATTACATCCAGAGGTTCCTGTCAGTCTGTCTGGATGGTGATATATTACATCCAGAGGTTCCTGTCAGTCTGTCTGGATGGTGATGTATTACATCCAGAGGTTCCTGTCAGTCTGTCTGGATGGTGATGTATTACATCCAGAGGTTCCTGTCAGTCTGTCTGGATGGTGATGTATTACATCCAGAGGTTCCTGTCAGTCTGTCTGGATGGTGATGTATTACATCCAGAGGTTCCTGTCAGTCTGTCTGGATGGTGATGTATTACATCCAGAGGCTCCTGTCAGTCTGTCTGGATGGTGAGGTATTATATCCAGTCAGAGGTTCCTGTCAGTCTGTCTGGATAGTGAGGTATTATATCCAGAGGTTCCTGTCAGTCTGTCTGGATGGTGATGTAATATATCCAGTCAGAGGCTCCTGTCAGTCTGTCTGGATGGTGAGGTATTATATCCAGTCAGAGGTTCCTGTCAGTCTGTCTGGATGGTGAGGTATTATATCCAGCCAGAGGTTCCTGTCAGTCTGTCTGGATGGTGAGGTATTATATCCAGAGGTTCCTGTCAGTCTGTCTGGATGGTGAGGTATTATATCCAGTCAGAGGCTCCTGTCAGTCTGTCTGGATGGTGAGGTATTATATCCAGAGGTTCCTGTCAGTCTGTCTGGATGGTGATGTAATATATCCAGTCAGAGGCTCCTGTCAGTCTGTCTGGATGGTGAGGTATTATATCCAGTCAGAGGTTCCTGTCAGTCTGTCTGGATGGTGATGTATTTAATAGACGTGTCACTAATCCTTATGAAGGACTTCCTGGCAGAAGAGGTTACTCGACCAGTCCTCAGCCGATATGCCAGTTAACTAATTGGTGCTATTTTGCTGATTATAAATTGTTTAAGGTTAATATCAGTAGTGAGTAGGTGCTCAATATATATAATCAGTATCCTATAACGATGTTTATCACCAGCTCTGTTTGGCGTGTTGGTAACACATTCTCCTTTTAGATTAGACGGCATGATTCATGAAATCTCATTCTAACCAATGCGTTTTCATTATAAATACTTTGTTATTTAGTTTCGGTATCAGAGTAACTTTTCTTGTGATTTTGTTTGCAGAGCATACAGGCTGGCAGTTTATCACCAGTTCACCCTATGAGCACAAGGGAGAATTAGACGAGGTGTAAGTCGTCTCATCCCTGCGTGTGTCGTTTCTTCCATAAGGCGTGCATAACCCGAAGCAAAGGCATTTCCATAGGGTTTGAGTTTGAATAAAAACATTTAATTTACTTAATCTGCTGTAATAAAGACATAAACCTAAGGCCTGGGCCTTCTATAAAAAATAGTATTAGTTAGCTTGTCCACTATAACAACAGGTTCAAGCGTAACCAGATAACTTGCTGTTACAGATACTGTATACATGTCCCATCACTCAGACAGTTAGTGAATACACAGCATCCAGCACAGAAAACAATCAATCAAATATATATTTTACAAAAGCCCTTTCTACATAAAAATAATAACCACAGTGGTTATAGAGGATGCAACAGTTCAACACCTCAGGAGCAAATGTCGGTTGTCTTTTCATAGCTGAGCATTCATAGGTTGAGAGAGAGAGTAGGAACAGTAGGACTGGGACAAGGTAACACATCCATTGTAACAGTAGGACCGGGACACATCCATTATAACAGTAGGACAAGGTAACACATCCATTAAAACAGTAGGACAAGGTAACACATCCATTAAAACAGTATGACTGGGACAAGGTAACACACCCATTATAACAGTAGGACCGGGACAAGGTAACACATCCATTATAACAGTAGGACAAGGTAACACATCCATTAAAACAGTAGGACTGGGACAAGGTAACACATCCATTATAACAGTAGGACAAGGTAACACACCCATTATAACAGTAGGACCGGGACAAGGTAACACATCCATTATAACAGTAGGACAAGGTAACACATCCATTATAACAGTAGGACAAGGTAACACATCCATTATAACAGTAGGACAAGGTAACACACCCATTATAACAGTAGGACCGGGACAAGGTAACACATCCATTAAAACAGTAGGACTGGGACAAGGTAACAAACACATCCATTATAACAGTAGGACAAGGTAACACATCCATTATAACAGTAGGACAAGGTAACACATCCATTAAAATAGTAGGACAAGGTAACACATCCATTAAAACAGTAGGACAAGGTAACACATCAATTATAACAGTAGGACAAGGTAACACATACATTATAACAGTAGGACATGGTAACACATCCATTATAACAGTAGGACAAGGTAACACATCCATTATAGCAGTAGGACAAGGTAACACATCCATTAAAACAGCAGGACAAGGTAACACATCCATTATAACAGTAGGACAAGGTAACACATCTATTAAAACAGTAGGACATGGTAACACATCCATTATAACAGTAGGACCGGGACAAAGTAACACATCCATTATAACAGTAGGACATGGTAACACATCCATTATAACAGTAGGAGTGGGACAAGGTAACACATCCATTATAACAGTAGGACAAGGTAACACATCCATTAAAACAGTAGGACATGGTAACACATCCATTATAACAGTAGGACTGGGACAAGGTAACACATCCATTATAACAGTAGGACAAGGTAACACATCTATTAAAACAGTAGGACCGGGACACATCCATTAAAACAGTAGGACAAGGTAACACATCTATTAAAACAATAGGACATGGTAACACATCCATTATAACAGTAGGACCGGGACAAAGTAACACATCCATTATAACAGTAGGACATGGTAACTCATCCATTATAATAGTAGGAGTGGGACAAGGTAACACATCCATTATAACAGTAGGACAAGGTAACACATCCATTAAAACAGTAGGACATGGTAACACATCCATTATAACAGTAGGACAAGGTAACACATCCATTATAACAGTAGGACTGGGACAAGGTAACACATCCATTATAACAGTAGGACAAGGTAACACATCTATTAAAACATTAGGACCGGGACACATCCATTAAAACAGTAGGACAAGGTAACACATCCATTAAAACAGTAGGACAAGGTAACACATCCATTAAAACAGTAGGACATGGCAACACATCCATTATAACAGTAGGACAAGGTAACACATCTATTAAAACATTAGGACCGGGACAAGGTAACACATCCATTATAACAGTAGGACCGGGACAAGGTAACACAGCCATTAAAACAGTAGGACTGGGAGAAGGTAACACAGCCATTATAACAGTAGGACTGGGACAAGGTAACACAGCCATTATAACAGTAGGACTGGGACAAGGTAACACAGCCATTATAACAGTAGGACCGGGACAAGGTAACACAGCCAATTAAACAGTAGGACTGGGACAAGGTAACACAGCCATTATAACAGTAGGACTGGGACAAGGTAACACAGCCATTATAACAGTAGGACTGGGACAAGGTAACACAGCCATTATAACAGTAGGACTGGGACAAGGTAACACAGCCATTATAACAGTAGGACCGGGACAAGGTAACACAGCCATTATAACAGTAGGACTGGGACAAGGTAACACAGCCATTATAACAGTAGGACTGGGACAAGGTAACACAGCCATTATAAAAGTAGGACCGGGACAAGGTAACACAGCCATTATAACAGTAGGACTGGGACAAGGTAACACAGCCATTATAACAGTAGGACCGGGACAAGGTAACACAGCCATTATAACAGTAGGACTGGGACAAGGTAACACAGCCATTATAACAGTAGGACTGGGACAAGGTAACACAGCCATTATAACAGTAGGACTGGGACAAGGTAAAACATCCATTATAACAGTAGGACTGGGACAAGGTAACACAGCCATTATAACAGTAGGACTGGGACAAGGTAACACAGCCATTATAACAGTAGGACTGGGACAAGGTAACACAGCCATTATAACAGTAGGACTGGGACAAGGTAACACAGCCATTATAACAGTAGGACTGGGACAAGGTAACACAGCCATTATAACAGTAGGACTGGGACAAGGTAACACAGCCATTATAAGAGTAGGACTGGGACAAGGTAACACAGCCATTATAACAGTAGGACTGGGACAAGGTAACACAGCCATTATAACAGTAGGACTGGGACAAGGTAACACAGCCATTATAACAGTAGGACTGGGACAAGGTAACACAGCCATTATAACAGTAGGACTGGGACAAGGTAACACATCCATTATAACAGTAGGACTGGGACAAGGTAACACAGCCATTATAACAGTAGGACTGGGACAAGGTAACACAGCCATTATAACAGTAGGACTGGGACAAGGTAACACAGCCATTATAACAGTAGGACCGGGACAAGGTAACACAGCCATTAAAACAGTAGGACTGGGACAAGGTAACACAGCCATTATAACAGTAGGACTGGGACAAGGTAACACAGCCATTATAACAGTAGGACTGGGACAAGGTAACACAGCCATTATAACAGTAGGACAGGGACAAGGTAACACAGCCATTATAACAGTAGGACCGGGACAAGGTAACACAGCCATTATAACAGTAGGACTGGGACAAGGTAACACAGCCATTATAACAGTAGGACTGGGACAAGGTAACACAGCCATTATAAAAGTAGGACTGGGACAAGGTAACACAGCCATTATAACAGTAGGACTGGGACAAGGTAACACAGCCATTATAACAGTAGGACCGGGACAAGGTAACACAGCCATTATAACAGTAGGACTGGGACAAGGTAACACAGCCATTATAACAGTAGGACTGGGACAAGGTAACACAGCCATTATAACAGTAGGACTGGGACAAGGTAACACAGCCATTATAACAGTAGGACTGGGACAAGGTAACACAGCCATTATAACAGTAGGACTGGGACAAGGTAACACAGCCATTATAACAGTAGGACTGGGACAAGGTAACACAGCCATTATAACAGTAGGACTGGGACAAGGTAACACAGCCATTATAACAGTAGGACTGGGACAAGGTAACACAGCCATTATAACAGTAGGACTGGGACAAGGTAACACAGCCATTATAACAGTAGGACTGGGACAAGGTAACACAGCCATTATAACAGTAGGACTGGGACAAGGTAACACAGCCATTATAACAGTAGGACTGGGACAAGGTAACACAGCCATTATAACAGTAGGACTGGGACAAGGTAACACAGCCATTATAACAGTAGGACTGGGACAAGGTAACACAGCCATTATAACAGTAGGACTGGGACAAGGTAACACATCCATAATAACAGTAGGACAAGGTAACACATCTATTAAAACAGTAGGACCGGGACAAGGTAACACATCCATTATAACAGTAGGACCGGGACAAGGTAACACAGCCATTATAACAGTAGGACTGGGACAAGGTAACACAACCATTATAACAGTAGGACCGGGACAAGGTAACACAGCCATTAAAACAGTAGGACCGGGACAAGGTAACACATCCATTATAACAGTAGGACTGGGACAAGGTAACACAGCCATTATAACAGTAGGACTGGGACAAGGTAACACAGCCATTAAAACAGTAGGACTGGGACAAGGTAACACAGCCATTAAAACAGTAGGACCGGGACAAGGTAACACAGCCATTATAACAGTAGGACCGGGACAAGGTAACACATCCATTAAAACAGTAGGACCGGGACAAGGTAACACATCCATTATAACAGTAGGACAAGGTAACACATCCATTAAAACAGTAGGACCGGGACAAGGTAACACATCCATTATAACAGTAGGACAAGGTAACACATCCATTAAAACAGTAGGACCGGGACAAGGTAACACATCCATTATAACAGTAGGACAAGGTAACACATCCATTAAAACAGTAGGACCGGGACAAGGTAACACACCCATTATAACAGTAGGACAAGGTAACACATCCATTATAACAGTAGGACAAGGTAACACAGCCATTATAACAGTAGGACTGGGACAAGGTAACACATCCATTAAAACAGTAGGACAAGGTAACACATCCATTAAAACAGTAGGACTGGGACAAGGTAACACATCCATTATAACAGTAGGACTGGGACAAGGTAACACATCCATTATAACAGTAGGACTGGGACAAGGTAACACATCCATTATAACAGTAGGACAAGGTAACACAGCCATTATAACAGTAGGACTGGGACAAGGTAACACAGCCATTATAACAGTAGGACTGGGACAAGGTAACACAGCCATTATAACAGTAGGACTGGGACAAGGTAACACAGCCATTATAACAGTAGGACTGGGACAAGGTAACACAGCCATTATAACAGTAGGACTGGGACAAGGTAACACAGCCATTATAACAGTAGGACTGGGACAAGGTAACACAGCCATTATAACAGTAGGACTGGGACAAGGTAACACAGCCATTATAACAGTAGGACTGGGACAAGGTAACACATCCATTATAACAGTAGGACTGGGACAAGGTAACACAGCCATTATAACAGTAGGACTGGGACAAGGTAACACAGCCATTATAACAGTAGGACTGGGACAAGGTAACACAGCCATTATAACAGTAGGACTGGGACAAGGTAACACAGCCATTATAACAGTAGGACTGGGACAAGGTAACAAAGCCATTATAACAGTAGGACTGGGACAAGGTAACACAGCCATTATAACAGTAGGACTGGGACAAGGTAACACATCCATTATAACAGTAGGACTGGGACAAGGTAACACATCCATTATAACAGTAGGACTGGGACAAGGTAACACATCCATTATAACAGTAGGACAAGGTAACACAGCCATTATAACAGTAGGACTGGGACAAGGTAACACAGCCATTATAACAGTAGGACTGGGACAAGGTAACACAGCCATTATAACAGTAGGACTGGGACAAGGTAACACAGCCATTATAACAGTAGGACTGGGACAAGGTAACACAGCCATTATAACAGTAGGACTGGGACAAGGTAACACAGCCATTATAACAGTAGGACTGGGACAAGGTAACACAGCCATTATAACAGTAGGACTGGGACAAGGTAACACAGCCATTATAACAGTAGGACTGGGACAAGGTAACACATCCATTATAACAGTAGGACTGGGACAAGGTAACACAGCCATTATAACAGTAGGACTGGGACAAGGTAACACAGCCATTATAACAGTAGGACTGGGACAAGGTAACACAGCCATTATAACAGTAGGACTGGGACAAGGTAACACAGCCATTATAACAGTAGGACTGGGACAAGGTAACACAGCCATTATAACAGTAGGACTGGGACAAGGTAACACATCCATAATAACAGTAGGACTGGGACAAGGTAACACAGCCATTATAACAGTAGGACTGGGACAAGGTAACACATCCATTATAACAGTAGGACTGGGACAAGGTAACACAGCCATTATAACAGTAGGACTGGGACAAGGTAACACAGCCATTATAACAGTAGGACTGGGACAAGGTAACACAACCATTATAACAGTAGGACTGGGACAAGGTAACACAGCCATTATAACAGTAGGACTGGGACAAGGTAACACATCCATTATAACAGTAGGACTGGGACAAGGTAACACAGCCATTATAACAGTAGGACTGGGACAAGGTAACACAGCCATTATAACAGTAGGACTGGGACAAGGTAACACAGCCATTATAACAGTAGGACTGGGACAAGGTAACACAGCCATTATAACAGTAGGACTGGGACAAGGTAACACAGCCATTATAACAGTAGGACTGGGACAAGGTAACACATCCATAATAACAGTAGGACAAGGTAACACATCTATTAAAACAGTAGGACCAGGACAAGGTAACACATCCATTATAACAGTAGGACCGGGACAAGGTAACACAGCCATTATAACAGTAGGACTGGGACAAGGTAACACAACCATTATAACAGTAGGACCGGGACAAGGTAACACAGCCATTAAAACAGTAGGACCGGGACAAGGTAACACATCCATTATAACAGTAGGACTGGGACAAGGTAACACAGCCATTATAACAGTAGAACTGGGACAAGGTAACACAGCCATTAAAACAGTAGGACTGGGACAAGGTAACACAGCCATTAAAACAGTAGGACCGGGACAAGGTAACACAGCCATTATAACAGTAGGACCGGGACAAGGTAACACATCCATTAAAACAGTAGGACCGGGACAAGGTAACACATCCATTATAACAGTAGGACAAGGTAAAAAATCCATTAAAACAGTAGGACCGGGACAAGGTAACACATCCATTATAACAGTAGGACAAGGTAACACATCCATTAAAACAGTAGGACCGGGACAAGGTAACACATCCATTATAACAGTAGGACAAGGTAACACATCCATTAAAACAGTAGGACCGGGACAAGGTAACACACCCATTATAACAGTAGGACAAGGTAACACATCCATTATAACAGTAGGACAAGGTAACACAGCCATTATAACAGTAGGACTGGGACAAGGTAACACATCCATTAAAACAGTAGGACAAGGTAACACATCCATTAAAACAGTAGGACTGGGACAAGGTAACACATCCATTATAACAGTAGGACTGGGACAAGGTAACACATCCATTATAACAGTAGGACTGGGACAAGGTAACACATCCATTATAACAGTAGGACAAGGTAACACAGCCATTATAACAGTAGGACTGGGACAAGGTAACACAGCCATTATAACAGTAGGACTGGGACAAGGTAACACAGCCATTATAACAGTAGGACTGGGACAAGGTAACACAGCCATTATAACAGTAGGACTGGGACAAGGTAACACAGCCATTATAACAGTAGGACTGGGACAAGGTAACACAGCCATTATAACAGTAGGACTGGGACAAGGTAACACATCCATTATAACAGTAGGACTGGGACAAGGTAACACAGCCATTATAACAGTAGGACTGGGACAAGGTAACACAGCCATTATAACAGTAGGACTGGGACAAGGTAACAAAGCCATTATAACAGTAGGACTGGGACAAGGTAACACAGCCATTATAACAGTAGGACTGGGACAAGGTAACACATCCATTATAACAGTAGGACTGGGACAAGGTAACACAGCCATTATAACAGTAGGACTGGGACAAGGTAACACAGCCATTATAACAGTAGGACTGGGACAAGGTAACACAGCCATTATAACAGTAGGACTGGGACAAGGTAACACAGCCATTATAACAGTAGGACTGGGACAAGGTAACACAGCCATTATAACAGTAGGACTGGGACAAGGTAACACAGCCATTATAACAGTAGGACTGGGACAAGGTAACACAGCCATTATAACAGTAGGACTGGGACAAGGTAACACAGCCATTATAACAGTAGGACTGGGACAAGGTAACACAGCCATTATAACAGTAGGACTGGGACAAGGTAACACAGCCATTATAACAGTAGGACTGGGACAAGGTAACACATCCATAATAACAGTAGGACAAGGTAACACATCTATTAAAACAGTAGGACCGGGACAAGGTAACACATCCATTATAACAGTAGGACCGGGACAAGGTAACACAGCCATTATAACAGTAGGACTGGGACAAGGTAACACAACCATTATAACAGTAGGACCGGGACAAGGTAACACAGCCATTAAAACAGTAGGACCGGGACAAGGTAACACATCCATTATAACAGTAGGACTGGGACAAGGTAACACAGCCATTATAACAGTAGGACTGGGACAAGGTAACACAGCCATTAAAACAGTAGGACTGGGACAAGGTAACACAGCCATTAAAACAGTAGGACCGGGACAAGGTAACACAGCCATTATAACAGTAGGACCGGGACAAGGTAACACATCCATTAAAACAGTAGGACCGGGACAAGGTAACACATCCATTATAACAGTAGGACAAGGTAACACATCCATTAAAACAGTAGGACCGGGACAAGGTAACACATCCATTATAACAGTAGGACAAGGTAACACATCCATTAAAACAGTAGGACCGGGACAAGGTAACACATCCATTATAGCAGTAGGACAAGGTAACACATCCATTAAAACAGTAGGACCGGGACAAGGTAACACACCCATTATAACAGTAGGACAAGGTAACACATCCATTATAACAGTAGGACAAGGTAACACAGCCATTATAACAGTAGGACTGGGACAAGGTAACACATCCATTAAAACAGTAGGACAAGGTAACACATCCATTAAAACAGTAGGACTGGGACAAGGTAACACATCCATTATAACAGTAGGACTGGGACAAGGTAACACATCCATTATAACAGTAGGACTGGGACAAGGTAACACATCCATTATAACAGTAGGACAAGGTAACACAGCCATTATAACAGTAGGACTGGGACAAGGTAACACAGCCATTATAACAGTAGGACTGGGACAAGGTAACACAGCCATTATAACAGTAGGACTGGGACAAGGTAACACAGCCATTATAACAGTAGGACTGGGACAAGGTAACACAGCCATTATAACAGTAGGACTGGGACAAGGTAACACAGCCATTATAACAGTAGGACTGGGACAAGGTAACACAGCCATTATAACAGTAGGACTGGGACAAGGTAACACAGCCATTATAACAGTAGGACTGGGACAAGGTAACACATCCATTATAACAGTGGGACTGGGACAAGGTAACACAGCCATTATAACAGTAGGACTGGGACAAGGTAACACAGCCATTATAACAGTAGGACTGGGACAAGGTAACACAGCCATTATAACAGTAGGACTGGGACAAGGTAACACAGCCATTATAACAGTAGGACTGGGACAAGGTAACACAGCCATTATAACAGTAGGACTGGGACAAGGTAACACATCCATAATAACAGTAGGACTGGGACAAGGTAACACAGCCATTATAACAGTAGGACTGGGACAAGGTAACACATCCATTATAACAGTAGGACTGGGACAAGGTAACACAGCCATTATAACAGTAGGACTGGGACAAGGTAACACAGCCATTATAACAGTAGGACTGGGACAAGGTAACACAGCCATTATAACAGTAGGACTGGGACAAGGTAACACAGCCATTATAACAGTAGGACTGGGACAAGGTAACACATCCATTATAACAGTAGGACTGGGACAAGGTAACACAGCCATTATAACAGTAGGACTGGGACAAGGTAACACAGCCATTATAACAGTAGGACTGGGACAAGGTAACACAGCCATTATAACAGTAGGACTGGGACAAGGTAACACAGCCATTATAACAGTAGGACTGGGACAAGGTAACACAGCCATTATAACAGTAGGACTGGGACAAGGTAACACATCCATAATAACAGTAGGACAAGGTAACACATCTATTAAAACAGTAGGACCAGGACAAGGTAACACATCCATTATAACAGTAGGACCGGGACAAGGTAACACAGCCATTATAACAGTAGGACTGGGACAAGGTAACACAACCATTATAACAGTAGGACCGGGACAAGGTAACACAGCCATTAAAACAGTAGGACCGGGACAAGGTAACACATCCATTATAACAGTAGGACTGGGACAAGGTAACACAGCCATTATAACAGTAGAACTGGGACAAGGTAACACAGCCATTAAAACAGTAGGACTGGGACAAGGTAACACAGCCATTAAAACAGTAGGACCGGGACAAGGTAACACAGCCATTATAACAGTAGGACCGGGACAAGGTAACACATCCATTAAAACAGTAGGACCGGGACAAGGTAACACATCCATTATAACAGTAGGACAAGGTAAAAAATCCATTAAAACAGTAGGACCGGGACAAGGTAACACATCCATTATAACAGTAGGACAAGGTAACACATCCATTAAAACAGTAGGACCGGGACAAGGTAACACATCCATTATAACAGTAGGACAAGGTAACACATCCATTAAAACAGTAGGACCGGGACAAGGTAACACACCCATTATAACAGTAGGACAAGGTAACACATCCATTATAACAGTAGGACAAGGTAACACAGCCATTATAACAGTAGGACTGGGACAAGGTAACACATCCATTAAAACAGTAGGACAAGGTAACACATCCATTAAAACAGTAGGACTGGGACAAGGTAACACATCCATTATAACAGTAGGACTGGGACAAGGTAACACATCCATTATAACAGTAGGACTGGGACAAGGTAACACATCCATTATAACAGTAGGACAAGGTAACACAGCCATTATAACAGTAGGACTGGGACAAGGTAACACAGCCATTATAACAGTAGGACTGGGACAAGGTAACACAGCCATTATAACAGTAGGACTGGGACAAGGTAACACAGCCATTATAACAGTAGGACTGGGACAAGGTAACACAGCCATTATAACAGTAGGACTGGGACAAGGTAACACAGCCATTATAACAGTAGGACTGGGACAAGGTAACACATCCATTATAACAGTAGGACTGGGACAAGGTAACACAGCCATTATAACAGTAGGACTGGGACAAGGTAACACAGCCATTATAACAGTAGGACTGGGACAAGGTAACAAAGCCATTATAACAGTAGGACTGGGACAAGGTAACACAGCCATTATAACAGTAGGACTGGGACAAGGTAACACATCCATTATAACAGTAGGACTGGGACAAGGTAACACAGCCATTATAACAGTAGGACTGGGACAAGGTAACACAGCCATTATAACAGTAGGACTGGGACAAGGTAACACAGCCATTATAACAGTAGGACTGGGACAAGGTAACACAGCCATTATAACAGTAGGACTGGGACAAGGTAACACAGCCATTATAACAGTAGGACTGGGACAAGGTAACACATCCATTATAACAGTAGGACAAGGTAACACATCTATTAAAACAGTAGGACCGGGACAAGGTAACACATCCATTATAACAGTAGGACCGGGACAAGGTAACACAGCCATTATAACAGTAGGACTGGGACAAGGTAACACAGCCATTATAACAGTAGGACCGGGACAAGGTAACACAGCCATTAAAACAGTAGGACCGGGACAACGTAACACATCCATTATAACAGTAGGACTGGGACAAGGTAACACAGCCATTATAACAGTAGGACTGGGACAAGGTAACACAGCCATTAAAACAGTAGGACTTGGACAAGGTAACACAGCCATTAAAACAGTAGGACCGGGACAAGGTAACACAGCCATTATAACAGTAGGACCGGGACAAGGTAACACATCCATTAAAACAGTAGGACCGGGACAAGGTAACACAGCCATTATAACAGTAGGACTGGGACAAGGTAACACATCCATTAAAACAGTAGGACCGGGACAAGGTAACAAATCCATTATAACAGTAGGACATGGTAACACATCCATTATAACAGTAGGACATGGTAACACATCCATTAATACAGTAGGACCGGGACAAGGTAACACATCCATTATAACAGTAGGACAAGGTAACACATCCATTAAAACAGTAGGACCGGGACAAGGTAACACAGCCATTATAACAGTAGGACTGGGACAAGGTAACACATCCATTAAAACAGTAGGACTGGGACAAGGTAACACATCCATTAAAACAGTAGGACCGGGACAAGGTAACACAGCCATTATAACAGTAGGACAAGGTAACACATCCATTATAACAGTAGGACCGGGACAAGGTAACACAGCCATTATAACAGTAGGACTGGGACAAGGTAACACATCCATTATAACAGTAGGACAAGGTAACACATCCATTATAACAGTAGGACCGGGACAAGGTAACACAGCCATTATAACAGTAGGACTGGGACAAGGTAACACATCCATTATAACAGTAGGACAAGGTAACACAGCCATTATAACAGTAGGACTGGGACAAGGTAACACAGCCATTATAACAGTAGGACTGGGACAAGGTAACACATCCATTAAAACAGGTTTAAAAAGAAATCAGTGGATAAACATTCCACTCCGATTCCCTTTATGGATGGGTGTATCTTGGAATTGGCTGTTGAATGGCCTGCTCCTTCTCCATTTTCGGATCACCAGCCCGCTCCACCAAAGTGATCGTTAGTATATCTTGACTCACACTGTGGTGATTGTGATTCTGAACTCTCAGGTTCATACAGTGAGTTAGGGTCTTCACTGATCTCACTCTCCATCAGCTCCGTCTGTGGCCTATAGGGGCAGGACTCAATTGTATTCTGATGATTGTGAGCTCAATCTACCTGGGCCCCGAGATCTTTAGTTATGGTCCCTGTGGACCTCTTCTCCACCTCCGCACGGGAACACTCTGGAACCCAGGGGTCAGTTTGTCATGCTGTACTAGCCGTTCTTTCCTGTTGATGGAAAACAATTAAATCATATATTAGGCTATAGGTATATTCAAGAGTCACTACATACAGTGGGGCAAAAAAATATTTAGTCAGCCACCAATTGTGCAAGTTCTCCCACTTAAAAAGATGAGAGGCCTGTAATTGTCATCATAGGTACACTTCAACTATGACAGACAAAATGAGAGAGGCCTGTAATTTTCATCATAGGTACACTTCAACTATCCAGAAAATCACATTGTAGGATTTTTAATGAATTTAATTGCAAATTATGGTGGAAATAAAGTATACTGTAAACTTGAAATAAACAATAGTCTTAGAAATAACATGGATTTTCAAGTACCTCCCCTGCCCCCTGAACAGTCTCCTCCAGGATGAAAACCTTTTCAGGGATGAAGCTGTCATCCTGAAAACAAACAAACCTTTTGCTATTAAGACAACTGAACCCAAATATATCAGTCGGCATTAACAAGCTACCTGTCTTGAATGCCTTGTCAACACACACACACACACACACACACACACACACACACACACAGCAAATACAGGGACATTTATTTTTCCTCTAACATTAGCTATGTCAACTACAGTCTAGCTAAATGAGGTGGAGATAACAGAACATTACAAAACAAATCTCTCAACAAAATGTATTACAGTAACGCTACTTGACAATCTGAGGTGGAAGCTAGCTACAGTAACAACCTAATAACAGGGCTACATGGAGAAACTGGGTTGCAATTTTAGCTGCAATTGAGTTCCTTGCTAACGTTATTTGCTGGGGGGTGTTACACAAAACACTTCAGACGCAATTAGCTAGTTACTTTCAACTAAAGTTGAAAAAAATGGTCTAGTCAACAACAGTCATGACGGTTAACATTACCTCAGGCTTCATTGACTCGCGACGCCTCCTCCGCTCAGTCACTTTTGCTTAACTCCTAAGTCAGCGATGTTGATGATGGTCGGTCGGTCACCCTTACACCATAACCCTCAACATTTTACATGGAGACGCAAGCAGAGTACTTCAACATAGGCCTACGACTTCTTTCCATTCGGAAACTCCCCTGTTGCCGCATCGAAAGTGCCCTTCACCGTGAAGTCTGCCTCCACGAAGTGCTGTCTGCAGATCCTGCTAGCTCGAGCTGGCACTTCCTTCCTCTTCAGGACATGGAGCCACTTCTTCAGAAGTCATGGGTCCTTGGGCAGCCGATGGTAGCTTACATATGGATTTGTTTTGAGCCACTTCATACAGCCTTACACTACACAGTTCATGTATGGTGTTGTTGCCATCTTCGTTGTCTGCCCCCAAACCTCACTCTCTTCGAATCACTCTCCGCACGGATGATTTCTGCCAGTGACGCACTTGTGTCAGTCGTTACTATGATAATTTAAAATGGCGCTGACCATAGCTCAAATAAACCTTGTCGGCAATCAAAATACTACATATATAGAGATGTTTTTATCTTAAAGGCACGTTTAGTATTAGTGGATTGAAATCATCTCTTTGCTTAAATTTGCGTTCTAAAGTGTTTCCATTACCCTGTAAATGAAGCCTCAAAGAGTTGAAGTACGTGATAAAATCTAGCCTGAACTTATAGCCTCTAGCGTCTTCTTGCTAGACCTGAGAACTACAGGCTGTTTGGCTGCTCAGCTCCTGTTGTGGTTGATGCTGTACAGTGGTTGTTCCTTTAAAAGTTACGGCGTACTGCAGCACAGCTTGCGGGGTGCTGCAGAGTTCTATGGCACGTTATTTACAGTTTTTTTTTCGATTGCTAAACGACAGTGGACACAACTGGAGTGACATGTGCAAAACTCTAACTACAGTCTGCACAGCAGCAGTTCATGTGGACCAAACTCTAGTTTGTTTTTCATTGCTTGAACACAGTTTTCAAAACTCTACACACTTATCCCATGACTTTAACCACAACCTGCACAACACTGTGGATTTACAACACTTTGTTCAAATGCTAACACACTGCTGTCAAAACTGTGAACCACACATTCAAAACGGAATAGATTTCAGCCTTGTGCCTTTCAAACACTGCTGATTGCAATTTCAGCTGAAAGGCTAAGCAGGTGTCTTGTTTTAGACTTGTTAGTGAACACACACACATATTACAGTATATATAGGTAGAGCTCAGAAAGACTCATTTTGGAAATGGAACAAGGAAGATGGGTTCGTGGAGGGAGAAGGGTGGCAGGGAGAGGGCGGATGCGTGGAGGAAGACAAAGAAGACAAAGAGCTGTTATTTCAGATGAAATAAGAGCTACACTTATAGACCATGTCGTGAACCATGGTCTCTCATTGAGAGAGGCAGGGTTGAGGGTGCAACCCAATCTGCAAAGATCCACAGTGGCATCTGCAATGCAAATTTTCCATCATGCAAACAGGTGAGAGTTACATCCTTACAGTAAATGAAAACATTACAGGAATCTATTTTGCATTGCAATTATAGAATATTTACACAGATATATATTACAGTAAGTTTGACTGTAAAATATACTTTTACAACAGGACCCAAAGGCTGCCCCCAACAGGGGGAAGAGGAAAAATATTTTCAGATGCGCAGGAAAATGCTATTGTTGACATGGTTGTTGTCAACAATGCAATAAAACTGCGGGAGATTCAAGATAGAGTGCTGGCTGATAATGATATATTTGAAAATGTTAATTCTGTCAGCACAACAACTATTGCTCGAGTCCTAAAGAAACACCAAGTTACAATGAAACAGTTATACACTGTACCGTTCGAGAGAAACAGTCAACGGGTAAAAGAGCAAAGATACCAATATGTCCAGGTAAGACGTCTGAGGTTACGTACACAGCTATACAAAATATTTACAGTAAAAAAAAACACTAGCATTTCTACAGTAAAACTGTGCACTTACTGTTTTTCAGAGAGTAATGGAGGTGGAAGCACTGGAAAGACCACATTCATTTGTATTTATCGATGAAGCTGGATTTAACCTTGCCAAAACACGGTGCAGAGGAAGGAATGTTATAGGTCAAAGGGCCACTGTGGAGGTTCCAGGCCAAAGGGGGAGAAATATCACCATGTGTGCTGCAATGGCCAATGATGGTTTGCTTCTCAACACACCACTCATTGGCCCATACAACACAGAAAGGTTTATAGCTTTCCTAGAACAGCTCTATGCTCAGCTAGTGCCAGCAGAACAGGGGGAGCCAGTAAGAAACCCCCAAGTTTTTGTCATAGTTTGCGATAACGTTGCTTTTCACCGATTGGTTTGCAGGACATCACAGATTTATGGTTTTGTACCTGCCTGCATATTCACCCTTCCTCAACCCAATAGAGGAGTTTTTCTCTGCCTGGAGGTGGAAAGTGTTTGGTCACCACCCACATGACCAAATGTCTCTTTTGGAAGCCATGCGTGCCGGATGTGAGGACACGAGTCCAGAGGACTGCCAGGGATGGATAAGGCACTCCAGAAGGTTCTTCCCCAGGTGCATGGCAAGAGAAAACATTAGATGTGATGTTGAAGAAAACCTGTGGCCTGATGCTAGAGAGAGGCAGGATTAGCCCCTCAATTATTTGTTTGAATTACAGTATGTACTTTTAGTTTCTACCTTTTTTTTCTCATTACTGTAATTCCTTAAATTACTACAGACTATTGAAGCAAACTGCTAATTTTCATTTAAATAATTGTTATGATCTAAAAAAAAATATAAATCATGTGAAAGAATGTCACTCTTTTCTTTGAAGAAAATATTACTTTGTATGAAGTCACTGAAATTGTTCAAACTGTAAAGATGAAAAGTTTGTATTTTCTGTATTGGTGTTTGATGCTAGTGTTTTTACTCTCAGTGTGTTCTGAGTGACAGTGTGTGTTATCTCAGTGAGGGTTGTGCACAGTGTTTGGCTGCACTGAGCGTGTTTTGAGCCATGTGTTAAGAGTTGTGTTGCTTGGAATGAGTTTTGCAGGTGATGTGAACTGTTTAGCTCAGGTGACTGTTGGTAGTGCAGACTGTAGTTAGAGTTTTGCACATGTGACTCCAGGTGTGCCCACTGTCGTTTAGCAATCGAAAAAAACTGTAAGTGTCAGCCATTTACCACAATCTGTCACGGTCCACCACAAACGGTCGCGGCATGAGCTCAAAACTTTTTATAAGAAGAACTGTATGTAAGGCTCAAAAATATTACCCATGGTAACGCCTCTTTAACTATTACAAACACACACACACACACACACACACACACACACACACACACACACACACACACACACACACACACACACACACACACAATCACTCACAGTGCCATCCGTTTTGTCACCAAAGCCCCATATCCTACCCACCACTGCCACCTGTACGCTCTCGTTGGATGGCCCTCGCATCACACTCGTCGCCAAACCCACTGGCTCCAGGTCATCCACAAGTCTCTGCTAGGTAAAGCCTCGCCTCATCTCAGCTCACTGGTCACCATAGCAGCAGGTATATTTCACTGGTCACCCCAAAGCCAAATCCTAATTTGGCCGCCTTTCCTTCCAGTTCTCTGCTGCCAATGACTGGAATGATCTGCAAACATCACTGAAGCTGAAGACTCATATCTCCCTCACTAAATTTAAGCACCAGCTGTCAGAGCAGCTCACAGATCACTGCGCCTGTACACAGCCAATCTGTAAATAGCCCATCCAACTACCTCATCCCCATACTGTACTTATTTATTTATTAATCTTGCTCCTTTGCACCCCAGTATCTCTACTTGTACATTCATCTTTTGCACATCTATCACTCCAGTCTCTATCACTCCAGTGTTTAATTGCTATATTGTATTTACTTCGCCACCATGGCCTATTCATTGCCTTACCTCTCTTAACTTACCTCATTTGTACACACTGTATATATACTTTTTCTACTGTATTATTGACTGTATGTTTGTTTATTCCATGTGTAACTCTGTGTTGTTGTTTGTGTCGAACTGCTTTGCTTTGTCTTGGCCGGGTTGCAGTTGTAAATGAGAACTTGTTCTCAACTGGCCTACCTGGTTAAATAAAGGTGAAATAACAAAAATAAAAAATGTAAATGCTAGCTAAGCATTCTGTTTACACCTTTAAAGAATGGGCTTATCAATATTCTATGACAAAATTGTGTGTGTGTGTGTGTGTGTGTGTGTGTGTGTGTGTGTGTGTGTGTGTGTGTGTGTGTACGCACATGCACATTAGGCTGATGTTGATGAAGGTGATTAAAGGAGAACCTTCCTCAGTCACCATAGAGGTCATTCCAGTCATCTGACCATGGGTTGTTATGACTGCCCCATTCCGCTCATTTTCCATCTGAAACACGTTGTCCCTGGAATGTTCATGAATATTCTTGTCTAATACTGCAGTGATAAACATAGGGCCTTTAACAGCCGCATTGCACACAGACACACACTGAGACACACACACACACACACACACACAAGTACACACAGCCACTTTAATGCATTAGCTGTGTTCTTTGTCTCCGTTAGAAATTCCTGCATTTTTTATCCTAAAGTAACACTTGGAAAACTGGAAAAGTGCTCTGAAAACTCCCTTTTATAGCTATAAAAACTCTTAAAAGTTTGTTTTGGCTTTCAAGGAAATCACCATGAACACAGTTTACCCAAAGACTCCCATACTTTATTTTGTGCTCTCTTTTTGCTTCAAAGTAGTCATGTAAAATGTGTATTATTGTCTAAGGCAGCTAGTGCTAAGCATGCATCCTCTTCTGTTGCATGGTTCAGAGATCTGTTATATCCTGTCATTACAGGTTGATTATAGTTGATTATAGATTTAGATGGGGACAAAGTGTACTATAAAAATATCTGTGTTCCATACAGGCTTGGTTCAGGGTTATTCACATAAAGCTGTGTTATTTTCAATGGCATTGCCAATACAGCAGTTTAATCAGGTCAATAAAGCTCCTTCACACTACTGACCATTTACTGTATCTATCCAGAGGAAAATTGGTGGGAGGTTACAAAGATACCCCAAAAGTAATTGTGTGTGTGTGTGTGTGTGTGTGTGTGTGTGTGTGTGTGTGTGTGTGTGTGTGTGTGTGTGTGTGTGTGTGTGTGTGTGTGTGTGTGTGTGTGTGTGTGTGTGTGTGTGTGTGTCACAGCCTGCTGCAATGGGTGTTTGACTGCAACCAGGGAAGAAATTGCATATAGTGTAGTTGCATATACTCTGAATGGGTATTCATAAGAAGTAACTGCCCTGGACAACGCCCTGGACAACGCCCTGGACAACGCCCTGGACAACGCCCTGGACAACGCCCTGGACAACGCCCTCAAATTGGGGAAAACAAAATGTTCTTTCCCATTCAACCACATTGTAAAAAAACAACTTTGTCGTAGATTTTTTTGTTATACAGAAATAACAGAACATGCCAAAAAGCTGCTGCTGTGTTGTTCTGTGTACATTTAACCAGGTAGGGAAATGGAGCCTGCGAGAAGATCCCTGTGGCTTCAGGCTAGTCAGCATGGGAGAGTGGGAAATGTTGGGGCCCGGTGTCCAAGTAGGCTACACATAGCTAGCTACGAGTGTGGAAAAATGTAATGTTCCGATCGGTAGCTAGCTAGCACTCACGTAGCTGCTAGAACCGGCATGATGGAAGCCCTAACAATTATGTTTTTTTATGTAGTGAGAACGTTCAGTAGCAGGTAATGCTGAAAAGTAATTTTTAATCTTAAATGTCATTTGTAAAGTACTTAAACAAGCAGAAAACAAGAACATTGCATTTGAAAATGGTCATGTTTTTGCTGTGAGCCTATGGTGAAACCTAGGAAACCACAGATTGTTTTCCCCACAGGCAGGTGGGGCCCTGACGTTCTATCTCATATTAATTGGGACTATACATTTGGTATAATTTGGTTCCAGTTGCCATGGCGCTGTGAGGTCACTTAGGCAGAGAGCTCCTGTAAATATGTAAATATTTCATAGATTTAATGTTTATTGATTGCATTTTTTTAAATCAACTTTGTATTTTGTTAACTTAGTAATCAAATCAAATCAAATCATTTCGAATTGTATTTGTCACATGAACCGAGTACAGTACCTTACTGTGAAATGCTTACTTACCTTAACCTTAACCAACAATACAAAATTTCATAAAAAGTAAGTAAGAACATATTTCCCCCCCAAAATTATACAAAATTAAACAAACTAAAGCAAGAGAAAAAGTAACACAAGAAAATAACTATAACGAGGCTACATACAGGGGGTACCAGTACCGAGGTTAGTCGAGGTCATTGAGGTAATATGCACATGTAGGTAGGGGTAAAGTCACTATACATAGATAATAAACAGCCAGTAGCAGCACCTTATAAAAGGGGTCAATGCAAATAGTCCGGGTAGCCATTTTATTAACTATTTAGCAGTCTAATGACTTGGAGATGGAAGCTGTTAAGGAGCCTTTTTGACCTATACTTGGAGCTCCGTTATCACTTGCCATGCGGTAGCAGAGAATAGAACAATCTATTTATTTATTTATTTATTATTTCACCTTTATTTAACCAGGTAGGATACTGGAGAACACCTTTATTTAACCAGGTAGGATAGTGGAGAACACCTTTATTTAACCAGGTAGGATAGTGGAGAACACCTTTATTTAACCAGGTAGGATACTGGAGAACACCTTTATTTAACCAGGTAGGATACTGGAGAACACCTTTATTTAACCAGGTAGGATACTGGAGAACACCTTTATTTAACCAGGTAGGATAGTGGAGAACACCTTTATTTAACCAGGTAGGATAGTGGAGAACACCTTTATTTAACCAGGTAGGCTAGTGGAGAACACCTTTATTTAACCAGGTAGGCTAGTTGAGAACACCTTTATTTAACCAGGTAGGATAGTGGAGAACACCTTTATTTAACCAGGTAGGCTAGTGGAGAACACCTTTATTTAACCAGGTAGGCTAGTTGAGAACACCTTTATTTAACCAGGTAGGCTAGTTGAGAACACCTTTATTTAACCAGGTAGGCTAGTTGAGAGCAAGTTCTCTGTTCTCTGATTGTCCACAAGAGGTCACAATGTCCTTCTCCTTCGTTGTCTGTGTTTACTTTCACTCATTCTGGTAGAGTGGTCTTCTGACAGCTAATCAGCCGTGTCGATGATCCCCAGAGTTGTGATGAGAACAGTGTAGTCGATGATAACTTGAAGAGAATAACTGGATGGTCCTACTTAAATTCACTTTCTTAGATACTCAACCATAACATTGATTATTAGAGGCTAGTTCGTCGTCTTCACCTCATGTTGATTTCAGGGTCGTGACCAATGTAGACCTAGTTGAAGCTTCTGGTCCTTCTAGTCTGCCATGTTAATTCTTAACTCAGTCTTTTATACACTTGGGTAAAAAGGGGTGTTTCCGTCATACTGATATGGTCTCTGAGCTCCCTCGGCCTGGCTAGTTACGGGGCAAAACATGATCAAAAACTATAACAAATTTCTTGTTAACAAACTATAGTTTTGGCAAGTCAGTAAGGACATCTACTTTGTGCATGTGATTTTTCTAACAATGGTTTAAATACAGATTATTTCACTTAAAATTCACTGTATCACAATTTCATTGGGTCAGAGGTTTACATGTGCTAAGTTGACTGTGCCTTTAAACAGCTTGGAAAATTCCAGAAAATTATGTCATGGCTTTAGAAGCTTCTGATAAGCTAATTGACATAATTTGAGTCAATTGGAGGTGTGCCTGTGGATGTATTTCAAGGCCTAGCTTCAAACTCAGTGCCTCTTTGCTTGACATCACCAGAATATCAAAAGAAATCAAGACCTCAGTAAAAACAATTGTAGACCTCCACAAGTCTGGTTCATGAACGTACCTTGGTGCAAATCAATCCCAGAACAACAGCAAAGGATCTTATGAAGATGCTGGAGGAAACAGGCACAAAAGTATCTATATCCACAGTAAAACGAGTCCTATGTCGACATAGCCTGAAAGGCCGCTCAGCAAGGAAGAAGCCACTGCCCCAAACCTGCCATAAAAAGCCAGACTACGGTTTACGACTGCACATGGGGACAAATATTGTACTTTTTGGAGAAATGTCCTCTGGTCTGAGTAAACAAAAATAGAAATGTTTGGCCATAATGACCATCGTTATGATTGGAGGAAAAAGAGGGATGGTTGCAAGCCGAAGAACACCATCCCAACCATGAAGCACGGAGGTGGCAGCATCATGGTTCAGAGCAAATCTGACTTATTTTCCCCATATCACCGTATTCCTACCGCAAGCTCAACTGGATCATCGCAGCTAGCTAGTTGCTATCTGAGTGGCCACTCCTGGCTAACATCTCTGTCCCGAAGCAAGAACCAATTAGCCTGGAGCTAGCCATGCTAGGACCATCTGCTAGCCTGCTAGCCGCAGTCCGCTAGCTGTCTAGAGCACATCGGACTGTTAGATTAAGAGGCCCATCGGACAAATTCTTTGACCTCTATACCTATTTTGGCAATTGGCCTGATTTACCACACGTCTGCCGACGTCACAGCACGAGGGGGCCACAACAGACTTTCTTCCGTCGTGACGTTCCTCAAAGGCCCGTCTGCTAGCTTGCTATCCCCGGCCCGCTAGTTGCCTGAAGCCACTCACTAGACTCCTATGATCACTTGGCTATGCATGCCTCTCCCTAACGTCAATATGCCTTGTCCATTGCTGTTTTGGTTAGTAATTTTTGCCTTATTTCACTGTAGAGCCTCTAGCCCTGCTCAATACGCCGTAGTTAACACTTTAGTTCCACCTCCCACACATGCGGTGACATCACCTGGTTTAAATGGTATTTCTAGAGACAATATCTCTTTCATCGTCACTCTATGCACAGGTTTACCCCCACTGTATGCACATCCTACCATACATTTGTCTGTACATTATGTCTTGAATCTATTCTACCGTGCCCAGAAATCTGCTCCTTTTACTATCTGTTCAGAACGTACTAGACGACCAGATCTTTTAGCCATTAGCAGTGCCCTTATCCTACTCCTCCTCTGTTCCTCTGGTGATGTGGAGGTTAATCCAGGCCCTGCAGTGCCTCCACTCCCATTCTCAGCTCCACTCCCATTTCCCAGGTGCTCTCATTTGTTGACTTTTGTAACCGTAAAAGCCTTCGTTTCATGCATGTTAACATTAGAAGCCTCCTCCCTAAGTTTGTTCTATTCACTGCCCTAGCACACTCTGCCAACCCGGATGTCCTAGCCTTGTCTGAATCCTGGCTTAGGAAGACCACCAAAAACGCTGAAATTTCCATCCCCAACTATATCATTTTCCGACAAGCTACAACTGCCAAAGGGGGCGGAGTTGCAATCTACTGCAGAGTTCGGTCTTACTATCCAGGTTTGTGCCCAAACAATTTTAACTTCCACTTTTAAAAGTTCACCTCTCCAGAGGAAACAAGTCTTTTACCGTTGCCGCTTGCTATAGACCACCTTCTGCCCCCAGCTGTGCCCTGCACACCATATGCGAATTGATTGCCCCCCATCTATCTTCAGAGCTCGTGCTGTTAGGTGACCTAAACTGGGACATGCTTAACATCCCGGCCATCCTACAATCTAAGCTTGATGCTCTCAATCTCACACAAATTATCAATGAACCCACCAGGTACAACCCCAAATCCGCAAACAAGGGCACCCTCATAGGTATCATCCTAACCAACCTGCCCTCCAAATACGCCTCTGCTGTCTTCAACCAGGATCTCAGCAATCACTGCCTCATTGCATGCGTCCGTAATGGGTCTGCGGTCAAGCGACCACCACTCATCACTGTCAAACGCTCCCTAAAACACTTCAGCAAGCAGGCCTTTCTAATCGACCTGGCCCGGGTAGCTTGGAATGATATTGACCTTATTCCGTCAGTAGAGGATGCCTGGTTGCTCTTTAAAGGGCCTTCCTCACCATCTTAAATAAGCATGCCCCATTCAAGAAATTTAGAACCAGGAACAGATATAGCCCTTGGTTCACTCCAGACCTGACTGCCCTTGACCAGCACAAAAACATCCTGTGGCGTACTGCATTAGCATAGAATAGCCCCCGCGATATGCAACTTTTCAGGGAAGTTAGGAACCAATATACACAGGCAGTTAGGAAAGCAAAGGTTCTGGGACACTGTAAAGTCCATGGAGAATAAGAGCACCTCCTCCCAGCTGCCCACTGCACTGAGGCTAGGAAATTGAGAATTGAGAATTGAGAATTTCAATAAGCATTTTTCTACAGCTGGCCATGCTTTCCACCTGGCTACCCCTACCCCGGTCAACAGCCCTGCACCCCTCACTGCAACTTGCCCAAGCCTGCCCCTGATTTTGGAGAGTCTGACAGAGATCTTGACATTGTACAGTCTGACAGAGATCCTGATATTGAAGGGTCTGACAGAGGTCCTGATATTGTAGTCTGACAAAGATCCTGGTATTGAAATATCTGACATTGATCTTGATATTGTAGAGTGTAGTGGAAATTTCCTGTATTTACCAAATCATGAGAGCAAACCACAAACAAGTCAGAGTTATCATAAAGTCTCTGAGAGTGCTTACAAAACAGTTCTTAGTATCATTTATAGCCAAGACACAACCATCTCAACTCACATGACAAATAACAGATCTTAGGAACATTACAAAGGAAGACTTTACTTGAGAGAGGAGTATCCCATAGCTAGACAGCATTGGCTATAAATTATCGTTCAGCTTTGTCTCCTAAACTATGTTCTTATCTCGCTCTTGGTACCACTCAGGACTATAAAACAAAACCTCATCAAAAGGCATATATCAAATACACCCCTCCTGGACAAGATCACACAGTGACTGGCACACAGACATTGTGGAGCCAAGAGATAATTGGTTCCCCCTCAATCATCCCTTCACATGGTTTAAAAGATATGTTTACATGTGAAGACAAGCTTGACCTCTCCCCTCTCTGCAGCCCAAGTAACTGAACCCAGGACAGATAAAGGATAACTGCAAATGGCCACCACTATAGTACAACAAGATACATTCTAAATGAGAAGTAACTCACAAGCATATAATGAAAATAAAACATCTTCTCTATGTTACCCAACTATTCTGATACATCCCCAACAAGAGTCTGAAAGAGATCCTGATATTGAAGGGTCTGACTGAGATCCTGATATTGTAGAGTCTGATAGAGATCCTGATATTGAAGAGACTGACAGAGATCCTGATATTTAAGGGTCTAACAGAGATCCTGATATTGTAATAGTATGATAGAGATCCTGATATGGAAGAGTCTGACAGAGATCCTGATTTTGTAGAGTTTGACAGAGATCCTGATATGGAAGAGTCTGACAGAGATCCTGATTTTGTAGAGTTTGACAGAGATCCTGATATTGTAGAGTCTGACAGAGATCTTAATATGGAGTCTGACAGAGATCCTGATATTGTAATAGTATGATAGAGATCCTGATATTGTAGAGTCTGACAGAGATCTTGATATTGTAGAGACTGACAGAGATTCTGATTTTGTAGAGTCTGAAATAGATCCTGACATTGAAGAGTCTGACAGAGATCCTGAATTTGAAGAGTCTGACAGAGATCCTGATATTGAAGAGTCTGACAGAGATCCTGATATTGAAGTCTGGCAGAAATCCTAATATTGAAGAGGCTAACAAAGAACCTGATACTGAAGAGTCTGACATAAATCCTGATATTAAAGAGTCCGACATCGATCCTGATTTTGTTGAGTCTGACAGATATCCTTATATGGAGTCTGACAGAGATCTTGATATTGAAGAGACTGATAGAGATCCTGATTTTGTAGAGTCTGAAAGAGATCCTGACATTGAAGAGTCTGACAGTGAGCCTGATATTGTAGTATTACAGAGATCCTGATATTGAAGAATCTGACAGAGATCCTGATATTGAAGAGTCTGACAGATCCTGATATTGAAGAGTGTGACAGAGATCCTGATATTGAAGAGTCTGACAGAGATCCTGATATTGAAGAGTCTGACAGAGATCCTGATATTGAAGAGTGTGACAGAGATCCTGATATTGTAAAGTCTGAAATATATCCTGATTTGGAGTCTGACAGACATCCTGATATGGAGTCTGACAGAGATCCTGATTTGGAAGAGTCTAACAGAGATCCTGATATTGAAGAGACTGACATAGATCCTGATATTGAAGAGTTGACAGATATATGTATATGGAAGAGTCTGGCAGAGATCCTGATTTTGTGGAGTCTGACAGAGGTCCTGATACTGTTGTGTCTGACAGAGATTCGGACATGGAGTCTGACAGAGATCCTCACATGTAGTCTGAAAGAGAGGAAAGGAGATGAGTATGTCTGTACTGATTCTGTCTACATCTCTGGCCTCCAATTCTGTCACAAAGCAATCCCCCCTCTTTTTGTCTGTGTGTTCACATATTCTAGATTTGTCTCTGCTCTTTATTCATAACTGAGTGATCCCATCACAATCCCTCTCGGCACTGAGAGGAAATGTGAGTGAGCTTTGGAGTGAGATGCTTGAGTGGCAGAGGAAAGGCACACCCCCAGCGCTCACAACATAGGGCTAAAGCTAACCTTCCTCTTTCTCCCTCTTCCACTTGAGTTAGCTCACTATTATCAGTCTTCTAGCTCACAGAGACACCCCTCAACACACACACACATACGCAAGCACACTCAAACACACTCCCATGCACACGCACATGCACACACTAAGAGAAATGCAACACAGAAATACATTTCTGTAAACAGTAAGTTATGAGGCACCAAATGTTCCATGACAATAACACCAAAACCACAGAACTGAAGCCTCAAAACAGGTCGTTAGAAGATGTTATGGTTGATTGTAGTTAATCAGCTAACTCAAACATTGTCATATTGTTATCTGAGAGCAGAGGCTATCGTGATCACTCCACCCCATGGTGAGTATGTCTATGCTGTGGTGTTACATCAGTAATTGCCTCTGTAATATCTGTTATATCTCAACAACAGTCTGCCGAAAGACTGGAGAGAGAAATACTGTTATTCTCTGCTAACTCTTTCACTATCTGTCCTCGTTCTATAAAAACCTCTCTCTCTCTAGCACTCTGTCTCTCACTTTCTCTCTTTCCCCCTCTAGCTTCCCCTCCTTATTTATCTATTCTCTCTCTTTTTGCATTCTTCTTCTCCCCACTCAATGGATTGTTCTCCATATCTGGAGATATACAGTACATACATCTCCATATTTAACTCCATATCTGGAGATATACAGTACATACATCTCCATATTTAATTTTTATCATAGGTACACTTCAACTGTGAGAGACGGAATCTAAAACAAAAATCCAGAAAATCACATTGTATGATTTTTAAGTAATTAATTTGCATTTTATTGCATGACATAAGTATTTGATACATCAGGAAAGAAGAACTTAATGTTTGGTACAGAAACCTTTGTTTGCAATTACAGAGATCGTACATTTCCTGTAGTTCTTGACCAGGTTTACACACACTGCAGCAGGGATTTTGGCCCACTCCTCCATACAGACCTTCCCCCCACTGTATGTCTATGTAAGGTCCCACAGTTGACAACACATGTCAGAGTAAAAACCAAGCCATCAGGTTGAAGGAATTGTCCATAGAGCTCCGAGACAGGATTGTGTCAAGGCACAGATCTGGGGAAGGGTATCAAAACATTTCTGCAGCATTGAAGCTTCCCAAGAACACAGTGGCCTCCATCTCTCTTAAATGGAAGAAGTTTGGAACCACCAAGACTCTTCCTAGAGCTGGCCGCCCGGACAAATTGAGCAATCGTGGGATAAGTGCCTTGGTCAGGGAGGTGATCAAGAACCCGAGGGTCTCCCTTACAGAGTTCCTATGTGTAGACAACCTTTCAGAAGGACACCCATCTCTGCAGCACTCACCAATTAAGTCTTTATGGTAGAGTGGCCAGACTGAAGCCACTCCTCGGTAAAAGGCACATCACAGCCCGCTTGGAGTTTGCCAACAGGCACCTAAAGACTCTCAGACCATGAGAAACAAGATTCTCTGGTCTGATGAAACCAAGATTGAACTTTTTGACTGGAATGCCAAGCGTCACGTCTGGAGGAAACCTGGCACCATCGCTTGTAGCGCCATACCCAAGAAGACTCGAGGCTGTAATCGCTGCCAAAGGCGCTTCAACAAAGTAAAGGGTCTGAATACTTATGTCAATGTTATATTTCATTTATTTATTTAATAAAATGTTTGTTGAAGCAGAACCATTGGCAGTGATTACAGCTCTGTGTTTCTGGGTAAGTCTCTAAGAGGTTTTCCACACCTGGATTGCTCAACATTTGCCCATTATTCTTTTTGATCATCGCTAGACAACCATTTTCAGGTCTTGCTATATCTTTTAAAGAAGATTTAAGTCAAAACTGTATCTCAGCCCCTCAGGAACATTATAGATTTTTGGCCTTGTGTTCTGTTTACTGTCCTGCTGAAAGGTGAATTCATCTCCCAGTGTCTGGTGGAGAGCAGACTGAACCAGCTTTTCCTCCAGGATTTTGCTTGTGCTTCAATCCATTCATTTGATTTTTTCTTTTGAAAAACCCCACAGTCCTTAATGATTACAAGCATACCAATAACATGATGCAGCCCCCACTATTCTTCAGAAGATGGAGAGTGGTAGTCAGTAACGTGTTCTGTTGGATTTGGCCCAAACATAACGTTTTATTTTCAGGACAAAAAGTTCATTGCTTTGTTAATTTTTTTTGCAGTATTACGTTAGTGCCTTGTTGCAAACAGGATGCTACCTTTTTTTCATTCTGTCATTTAGGTTAGTATTTTGGAGTAACTACATCGTTGTTGATCCATCCTCAGTTCTCTCTTATCACAGCCATTAAACTCTGTAACTGTTTTAAAGTCACCATTGGCCATTGAAATCCTTGAGCGTCTCCCTTTCTCTTTGTAGAGTCTTTGTAGTGACTGGGTGTAAAGATACACCATCCAACGTATAACGAATAACTTCACCCAAAGTTCAAAGGGATATTCAATGTCTGCTTTTGTCATAGTTTCCCTTTTTGCGAGACATTGGAAAACCTTCCTGATCTTTGTGGTGATTAACACTGGAGTGATAAATGAGCAGATGATGATGTGCAAGTAGAGATAAACATAATCCCAACGTGACAGTATGGTGTATTGTGTGTAGGCTATTGCCAAAACAATTTTAATTTAATCCATTTGTAAATTCAGGCTGTAACACAACAAAATGTGGAAAAAGTTGAGGGGTGTGAATCATTTCTGAAGGTCCTGTATGCGACAGTATAGGTGGCTTTGTCAGGCTAAATACTGGGCTGAACAGGGAATAATGAAGATTGACAAAACAATGAGTACAGCCTAAATATACTGCCTGTCTAGCACTTACACATGTAGGATATTAATGTGATCGCTCTGTTGATGCTGGGAATGCAAACTTTACTATATTTTTGGGTAAAAATGCCATCTAAAGATTGTCAGTTCCTCTTTGAAATTTCAGACTTAATTTGTCTTAACGAAAAATGCGTCAACCCCTGCAAAAATGTCATTTAATTATAATCCAGATAATAATTCACATTTCCTGTTGCTGCAAAATGATTTTCCTGCTGGAACAAACTGGCTCAAATTAAGATCCTACATCTGTATACCACAAGTAAGCCCAGGAGTTTTTCATGATGATGTGACCTGACCAGAAACAACTCTGGGCTCCAACTACATGGAGAGGCAAACCAGACATCCACTATACATTTGATACACTGTAGATGCATCAAAGCTGATCAGACCAACTCTCATTTGCCTGTTCCAGCAGTTTCAACTTACTCTTGTTCTCTCTGTTCCAAACCAGTCACATTTCATTTAGACTTCTCTTTATTTCTGTTTTACCCTAATTCTCTCCGTCTCTTTCCTCCCTGGGCATTTTCACATGTAATGCACTCTCCACCTGACGTATGGTTGGTTGAGGTTTCTAGGAAGCTAACATATGCCTGTTGTCATGACTCATATGTCATTCTGTCTTTAGTACACTAACACATGCAACCCTATCTCCAACCTATCTCTCTCTCTCTCTCTCTCTCTCTACCCCAGTCCACCTTATTCCTCCTCTCTCTCTACCCCAGTCCACCTTATTCCTCCTCTCTCTCTACCCCAGTCCACCTCATTCCTCCTCTCTCTCTACCCCAGTCCACCTCATTCCTCCTCTCCCTCTACCCCATTCCACCTCATTCCTCCTCTCTCTCTACCCCAGTCCACCTCATTCCTCCTCTATCTCTACCCCAGTCCACCTTATTCCTCCTCTCTCTCTACCCCAGTCCACCTCATTCCTCCTCTCTCTCTACCCCAGTCCACCTCATTCCTCCTCTCTCTCTACTCCAGTCCACCTCATTCCTCCTCTCTCTCTACCCCAGTCCACCTCATTCCTCCTCTCTCTCTACCCCAGTCCACCTCATTCCTCCTCTCTCTCTACCCCAGTCCACCTCATTCCCGCTCCCTCTCTCTCCTCTCTCTCTCTAGCCCAGTCCACCTCATTCCTCCTCTCTCTCTACCCCAGTCCACCTCATTCCTCCCTCTCTCTCCTCTCTCTCTACCCCAGTCCACCTCATTCCTCCTCTCTCTCTACCCCAGTCCACCTCATTCCTCCCTCTCTCTCCTCTCTCTCTACCCCAGTCCACCTCATGCCTCCTCTAACTCTACCCCAGTCCACCTCATTCCTCCTCTCTCTCTACCCCAGTCCACCTCATTCCTCCTCTCTCTCTACCCCAGTCCACCTCATTCCTGCTCCCTCTCTCTCCTCTCTCTCTAGCCCAGTCCACCTCATTCCTCCTCTCTCTCTACCCCAGTCCACCTCATTCCTCCCTCTCTCTCCTCTCTCTCTACCCCAGTCCACCTCATTCCTCCTCTAACTCTACCCCAGTCCACCTCATTCCTCCTCTCTCTCTACCCCAGTCCACCTCATTCCTCCTCTCTCTCTACCCCAGTCCACCTCATTCCCGCTCCCTCTCTCTCCTCTCTCTCTAGCCCAGTCCACCCCATTCCTCCTCTCTCTCTACCCCAGTCCACCTCATTCCTCCTCTCTCTCTACCCCAGTCCACCTCATTCCCACTCCCTCTCTCTCCTCTCTCTCTAGCCCAGTCCACCCCATTCCTCCTCTCTCTCTACCCCAGTCCACCTCATTCCTCCTCTCTCTCTACCCCAGTCCACCTCATTCCTCCTCTCTCTCTACCCCAGTCCACCTCATTCCTCCCTCTCTCTCCTCTCTCTCTACCCCAGTCCACCTCATTCCTCCTCTAACTCTACCCCAGTCCACCTCATTCCTCCTCTCTCTCTACCCCAGTCCACCTCATTCCTCCTCTCTCTCTACCCCAGTCCACCTCATTCCTGCTCCCTCTCTCTCCTCTCTCTCTAGCCCAGTCCACCTCATTCCTCCTCTCTCTCTACCCCAGTCCACCTCATTCCTCCCTCTCTCTCCTCTCTCTCTACCCCAGTCCACCTCATTCCTCCTCTAACTCTACCCCAGTCCACCTCATTCCTCCTCTCTCTCTACCCCAGTCCACCTCATTCCTCCTCTCTCTCTACCCCAGTCCACCTCATTCCCGCTCCCTCTCTCTCCTCTCTCTCTAGCCCAGTCCACCCCATTCCTCCTCTCTCTCTACCCCAGTCCACCTCATTCCTCCTCTCTCTCTACCCCAGTCCACCTCATTCCCACTCCCTCTCTCTCCTCTCTCTCTAGCCCAGTCCACCCCATTCCTCCTCTCTCTCTACCCCAGTCCACCTCATTCCTCCTCTCTCTCTACCCCAGTCCACCTCATTCCTCCTCTCTCTCTACCCCAGTCCACCTCATTCCTCCCCCTCTCTCCTCTCTCTCTACCCCAGTCCACCTCATTCCCGCTCCCTCTCTCTCCTCTCTCTCTAGCCCAGTCCACCCCATTCCTCCTCTCTCTCTACCACAGTCCACCCCATTCCTCCTCTCTCTACCCCAGTCCACCTCATTCCTCCTCTCTCTCTACCTCAGTCCACCCAATCCCTTCCTCTCTCTCTGTCTCTGCCACTCAGAACAGCCACTTGCCTGAACCCTCTCTGGACCCTGTATACTCACATTGTTGGTAGATACACAGACAGGTCACACAACACTCTCACACACCGGCCATAGCAGGATAAATGGAACCTCAAAGGTAGAGAAACAGCAATGAATATTCTAACCACTGTGTTGTCAACAGATCTATCTGAAGTGAGGGAGAAGGGATGACAGACCGACACACACACGCACGCACGCGCACACACACACGCACACACACACACACACACACACACACACACTGAAGTGGGGCACACACACTCACTGAAGTGGGGCACACACACACACACACACACACACACACACACACACATACACACTGGTAACCTGGTGCTCTTCTCGGCTGAGGCCTGTGAGATGCAGGATCAGAGCTCATCATTAAAGTTTGATCGATGGGTGCTGTCCAGAACCACATCTTTTAGCACCTCCGCATAAAATATGAATAGTTCCACTTTACTCTCTTTACATCCTCGTCTCCTCTCTCCCCTCGTCATTTCCTTTCCTCCGTCTTTGCCTCTCCTCTCCTCGCTTTCCCATCTTTCCTCTTTTCTCCTCTTTTCCACACTCATCTGTTCTTACAGCTGGCCTATGTTTGATGTTTGTTCAGCTGTCATTACAGAGACTCATCCTGATTGGTTACAGAACCAACAGGGTGGGGTTAGCGGAGTGAAATGGGAGGAAGGGGATGGAAAGGAAGGAAGGAGATGAGGAAGATCAAACACTCAATCACTCCCAGGCAGGTGCCTCTCCCTCCCACTCCCACTCCCACTCCCACCTTCCCTCTTTCTCTCTGTAGTCTTTCTCTTCACTCTTACAGGCTTGGTGGTCAGTAGCCATGAAGGGCAGACACTTTAAACAACCCCCACACACTTCTGCACAGAGACGCACAGACACATGCACAGAGACAAACACAGAGACAAACACAGAGACAAACACAGAGACAAACACAGAGACACACACAGAGACACACACAGAGACACGCACAAACACAGAGACAAACACAGAGACACACACAGAGACACACACAGAGACACACACAGAGACACGCACAGAGACACACACAGAGACACGCACAGAGACAGAGACATGCACAGACACAGAGACATGCACAAACACAGACACGCACAGACACAGAGACACACACAGAAACACGCACAAACACAGAGACACGCACAAACACAGAGACAAACACAGAGACAAACACAGAGACACACACAGAGACAAACACAGAGACAAACACAGAGACAAACACAGAAACACGCACAAACACAGAGACACGCACAAACACAGAGACAAACACAGAGACACACACAGAGACAAACACAGAGACACACACAGAGACAAACACAGACACACACAGAGACACACACAAACACAGAAACACGCACAAACACAGAAACACGCACAAACACAGAAACAAACACAAACACAGAAACAAACACAAACACAGAAACAAACACAAACACAGAGACAAACACAGAGACAAACACAGAGACAAACACAGAGACACACACAGAGACACACACAGAGACATACACAGAGACAAACACAGAGACACACACAGAGACATGCACAAACACAGAGACACGCACAGAGACAGAGACAAACACAGAGACACACACAGAAACACACACAGAGACACGCACAGAGACACACACAGAGACACGCACAGAGACAGAGACATGCACAGACACAGAGACACGCACAAACACAGAGACGGGCACAAACACAAGCACACACACACACACACGCACAGACACAGAGACACGCACAAACACAGAGACACGCACAAACACACGCACACACACACGCACAGACACAGAGACACGCACAAACACAGAGACACGCACAGAGTTGGCGCAGACCGTCACCGCAGTGAGGCCCCGGTGTTCGCACCGGGGGACATGGTCTGGCTCTCGACCCGAAACCTGCCCCTCCGCCTGCCCTGCCGGAGGCTGGGTCCGCGGTTTGTGGGGCCGTTTAAAGTCCTGAGGAGATTGAACGAGGTATGTTATAAGTTACAGCTTCCCCCCGATTAACCCCTTGTTCCGTGTGTCTCTCCTCAGGACGGTGTTGGCTGGCCCGCTCCAGGAAGCTGAGGTGCGGGAGGTTCCTCCGCCACCTATGGACATCGAGGGGGCCCCGGCATACTCCATTCGATCCATCCTGCATTCGAGACGTCGGGCGAGGGGCCTTCAGTACCTCGTGGACTGGGAGGGGTACGGTCCGGAGGAGAGATGCTGGGTTCTGGTGGAGGACGTGTTAGATCCTTCCCTGCTGAAAGAGTTCCACCGTCTCCATCCGGATCGCCCTGCGCCTCGTCCCCTGGGTTGTGCCCAAGGCCGGTGTCGACACCCGGCTCAAGCCGCGGGGGGGGGGGGGGGGGGTACTGTCACAACTTCTGCCAAAGTCGATCCCTCTCCTCTCCTCGATCCCTCTCCTCCGCCGATGCTCGGTGGTCGATGTCACCGGTCTTCTAGCCATCATTGATAAATTTTTTTCATTGGTTTAGTCTTGTCTTCCTACACACCTGGTTCCAATCCCATCAATCCCATGTTGTGTATTTAACCCTCTGTTTCCCCTCATGTCCTTGTCAGATTGTTTGTTTGTATGTTCGTGTATTATGTATTGGTGTTGTCTTGTCTTCCTACACACCTGGTTCCAATCCTATCAATCCCATGTTGTGTATTTAACCCTCTGTTTCAGATTGTGTGTTTGTATGTTCGTGTATTATGTATTGGTGAGCGATGGGTTCTTGTACCCACTTTTATTTATGTTGTATTTTGGTTTTGGAGTTTTGTTAAGTCTATTAAACAACTCCATTTATACCAAGTTCGATTCTCCTGCGCCTGACTTCCCTGCCACCTACACACACAACATTACAGGCACAACAATGTATGAATTAATGGTTGGATCAGAATAATGGTCGGATCATTGGCCTGTACAGAGAATTAAGTAAAACCAGTCCAAATCCCTATCTCCATCCATGGCTAATTTATGAACGGGACCATTTTAGCGGGTTTGCTACCTATCCACCGGAGGACAACAACACAAGATCCAACAATTCAAGAGTTTCTGTCAATGACGTAAGCCCACAATTAGATTTTACAGGAGTGACGCCAAATCCAAGCTGGCTTCCGTTGACACTTTTTTTTTTGTGTGTGCCGGGATCTTTCAGTTATACTCACGCAGTTTAGCGCAACACTGATTTAGATTGTTTGTTGTTGTCAAGGAAGGCCAGATGCCTGCTGGCTGTCCTTGTCTCCACTGCTACAGGCAGCAACAATGTTCTACTGGTTTGGACCAGACAGCATCACTACATGTCGAGAGACCGAGGAGCTGTTTCACTCTCTCTGATGCTTTCTCCTGGGAGATACATTCAGCCTCTTGAAGGAACATTATGAAACACAGAGAGACGGAAGATAAATATATATACAGCACCAGTCAAAAGTTTGGACACACCTAGTCATTCAAGGGGTTTTCTTCATTTTTTATATGTTCTATATTGTAGAATAAAATTCAAGACATCAAAACTATGAAATAATACATATGGAATCATGTAGTAACCAAAACGGTGTTCAACATATCAAAATATATTTTATATTTGAAATTCTTCAAAGTAGCCACCATTTGCCTTGACAGCTTTGCACACTCTTGGCATTCTCTCAACCAGCTTCATTAGGTAGTCACCTGGAATGCATTTCAATTAACAGGTGTGCCTTTATTTCCTTAAACTGTTTGAGCCAAACAGTTGTGTTGTGACATGGTATTTTATTTTTCATTTTTTTAATTTAACCCTTATTTAACTAGGCAAGTCAGTTAAAAACAAATTCGTATTTACAATATTTTTTATATTTTTTATTTAACCTTTATTTGACTAGAAAGAAGAACAAATTCTTATTTACAATGACCGCCTACTCCGGCCAAACTCTAACCCGGACGACGCTGGACCCATTGTGCTCTGCCCTATGGAACAGTTGATGTTGAGATGTGTGTGTTGCTTGAAGGTAGGGGTGGTATACAGAAGATAGCCCTATATGGTGAAAGACTAAGTCCATATTATGGCAAGTACAGCTCAAATAGGCAAAGCGAAATGACAGTCCATCATTATTTTAAGACATGAATGTCAGTCAATCCGGAAAATTTGAAGAACTTTGAAAGTTTCTTCAAGCGCAGTCGCAAAAACCATCAAGCGCTACAATGAAACTGGCTCTCGTGATGACCACCACAGGAAAGGAAGACACAGAGTAACCTCTGCTGCAAAATATATGTTCATTACAGTTACCAGCCTCAGATATTGCACCCCAAATAAATACTTCACAGAGTTCCACTTACACTGTTACGAGGAGACTGTGAATCCGAATTTCTGCAAGAAACCACTACTAAAGGACACCAATCAGAAGAAGAGACTTGCTTGGGCCAAGAAACACGAGCAATGGACATTAGACTGGTGGAAATCTGTTCTTTGGTCTGATGAATCCAAATTAGAGATTTTTGGTTCCAACAGCCATGTCTTTGTGAGATGCAGAGTAGATAAACGGATGATCTCCGCATGTGTGGTTCCCACCATGAAGCATGGAGGATGAGGTTTGATGGTGTGGGGTTGCTTTACTGTGACACTGTCTGTGATTTATTTAGAATTCAAGGCACACTTAACCAGCATGGTTACCACAGCATTCTGCAGCGATACGCCATCCCATCTGGTTTGCACTTCTTATTGGGACAATAATTTGTTTTTCAACAAGACAATGACCCAACACACCTCCAAGCTGTGTAAGGGCTATTTTATCAAGAAAGAGGGTGATGGAGTGCTGCATAAGATGATCTGGCCTCCACAATCACCCGACCTCAACCCAATTGAGATGGTTTTGGATGAGTTGAGCCGCAGAGTGTTATGAGAATTTTGTTATCAATGTTCATAAACTTCAATTAATCTACTCAGTCTGCAACCCAGAGTTTGTAAGATTCTGGTTGAATGAAACAGACAAGAGTCCCAGCTTACAAAAATCAAAATGTTTATTCACAAGAACGTTCTAACATCAAAAATGCAAACCCAGTCTTTATAACACAAACAAACAAGTTCAAATTTTAAGCTACGCCTTGCTCAGACAGTCGGTGTTTTTCCACTACACAGATACATTGTTTAATCTGCAACATGTCTCATAATTTTCTGCAAGCCTAACAGTTGCTCCCCTCCACGGGTGGAGACAGAATGTCCTGTAAGGAACACAGTAGTAATACTTGTCGGTCGATAGCTCCTCTTATCATTTGTTTCCCACTTGCACCCTGCTTACATACTAAAAAGGAACAAAAGGTCCTTGTTCTAATTCTGACTAAAACTACTCACATCATCAGATTATCATTTTATGATTCTAATACATTTCATACAATTATATGGTTTCAGAGTGGAATTATTTCATAGTTATCTTTAAACATATAAATTATTTTATCACAGAGTGAAGGAAAAGCAGCCAACAAGTGCTCAGCATATGTGGGAAGTCCTTCAAGACTGTTGGGAAAGCATTCCAGGTGAAGCTGGTTGAGAGAATGCCAAGAGTGTGCAAAGCTGACATCAATGCAAAGGGTGGCTACTTTGAAGAATCTAATGTTTAACACTTTTTTAGTTACTACATTATTCCATGTGTTAATTCATAGTTTTGATGTCTTCACTATTATTCTACAATGTAGAAAATATTATTATTGTTCTTTTTTTTAAACCTTGAATGAGTAGGTGTGTCCAAACTTTTGACTGGTACTGTATATTCATTTTTTTTTATCTTGGTAAATTTTTTGTGGAAGCCCAGTTTCCTTCAGCATCCATGAATACACTGAAGAAGTGAAAGGGGAAGTACGTATCAGACTTGTTATAATGTAAGAAATGGAAGGGTTCTGGTTACAAGAATATTTGGCCCTCACCAATGTATCAATCCTAACCCTAATGCATTTAATAAATCCTACTGTCATGATGCATTTAACAGAGAGGGAAAGATGGAGCGATAGAGCGAGAGAGAAGGAGAAATAGGTAAGAGAGGAGGTGTGGTTTTAAGGTGAGAAAACGCTGCTAACAGAAAAAAGCATTAAAACCTTCACATACGGCAGGTCTAAAAACAGGCTCATTAAACATATAGCAAGATGAGCATGTTTCTATAATATCTAGAGACAAGAGAGAGATGAGAGAGAGCTGAGCAGGTTTCTTTAACATCTACCGTCTCTGCAAATTCCCTTTCCCTCATCTAGTATTAAATAGGCTGCTATTCAGTAAACTGAAATAGGCAGCTGTATTGTCTATTTCCCATCCCATGCACTCTGTAATTGAAAAATGGTGTAGAGGAGGTGATAGGAAGGGAGGGGAGGGACATTGACAGGAGTACGGTACTGCACTGGTACTAACCTTGGGGAATGGGTGTGTATGTTGTTTTTGTATACAGTACAGTATGTATGTGTGGGGGTGGGGTGGGGGGTGGTAAGACAGGTATGGAGATTGATGGGAGGGAATCAATAAAGCAAAAGACAGACAGAAAGATGGGGATGGAGAAAGACCCCGAGAGAACCCACACCAAGAGGACCTACACCCAGACCACAGAATCACCAGCCACACCCCAACCAGCTGAGACCACCACCACCCAAAAAAACCTGGCCACAGGGGAGAGACTCAAGGGGTATGTTAATTTGATATAGAACAGACCTAACCAATGCTATGAAATTAGTCAAAACAGGAACATTTGAAATCTGTCTAGAAATAAATAAGGAAATTATCTCAGAAGAGAAACATTTCCTAATGTGTGCTACCTATATCCCTTCCAAAACATCCCTGTACTTTAACGATGACAGCTTCTCCATCCTGGAAGGGGAGATCAACAATTTCCAGGCCCAGGGACATGTACTAGTCTATGGCGACCTAAATGCCAGAACTGGACAAGAACCTGACACCCTGAGCACACAGGGGGACAAACACCTACCTGGAGATGACAGCATTCCCTCCCCCACATGCCCCCCTAGACACAGCTATGACAACATAGGGTCACAACTCCTGCAGCTCTGTCAGATGCTGGGTATGTACATAGTCAATTGTAGGCTTTGAGGGGACAATTACAGTAGGTACACCTACAGCCCATCCCTTGGCAGTAGTAGTGTAGCTTACTTTATCACTGACCTCAACCCAGAGTCTCTCAGAGTGTTCACAGTCAGCCCACTGACACCCCTATCAGAACACAGCAAAATCAGCATCAAAGCCAAAGGAACTGAACAATATTAAGAAATACTATAGATGGAAGGAAAGTAGTGTAGAAACCTACCAAAACACAATTAGGCAAAGACAATTTCAATCTCTATTAGACAAAATCGTGGACAAAACATTTTTTTTAATAGTGAAGGTGTAAATTTGGCAGTAGAAAGCCCAAACAGTATATGTGACTGACCGGCTCAAACCAATCTTATTTAGCAACATTTGAAATTGTTTTTTTTTTACATTGGTTAACCTGTCTACGATACTGGTTCCCAATTGGGAATCAACCCTCCCACGTTCAGCTGAAACGGTGGCGCATGGAACGCAAAAATATTCGTAAAAATATTTAACCTCCACACATTAACAAGTCCAATAGCTCAAATGAAAGATAAACACCTTGTTCATCTAGCCAGCAAGTCAGATTTCTAAAATGTTTCACGGCGAAAACATAGCACATATATATGTAAAACCACCACCAGACACAGCTCATTTGAATAGCCAAAACATGCAATCAACAAACGCAGGATTAAAAAATAAATCGCTCACTAACCTTTTGAAAATCTTCATCAGATGACAGTAATATGACATTTTACACAGTACATATTTTTTTTTTCCAATAATATGCCATTTATATCCATAAATGTCCATTTACAGTGAGTTCACGTTCAGAAATTACTCAAAAATGCCCGCAGGAAATCTATGTAGCGCGGCAAGATAACGTAAATAGACATCATAAACTTTGACTAAATATACATGTTCTACATATAGTTAGAAAGATACACTGCTTCTTTATGCAACCGCTGTGTTAGATTTATTTTTAACGTTACAGAAATCGCACACTATTCCATATGCTGAGACAGCGCTCAGTTCCAAGCTACATTTCTACGTAATGTTGGAGTCAACAGAAACACAGATTTAAGCATAAATATTCCCTTACCTTCGATGGTCTTCGTTCAGAATGTTCTGGAAGGCTTCATACTTACCCAATACATCGTTTGGTTTCAAGTCTTGCGTCTTTGTATTAGCTACTGCTAATAACATCAGCTGAAATGCACCCAAAACGTCCTCTGGTCCGGAAAAGTTGCGCATCAAAACTTCAAAATTACATATTATATGTTGACTAAACAGGTCAAACTAAGTGCAGAAGCAAGCTTTATGATGTTTTAGACACGCAAAACAAACTTCAATTCAATCGGCCATCGTCTGCCCTTCTCTTGAGTGCTGGAACAAAGGAATGGCTGGGACCAATTCGCGCCCATACGCACAGCCTATTCTCTCGTGGCACGCACTAATTTCACTCCCATAGGGTCAATTCTCGCGGGATTTGAACGATTCAAAGCTCTACTGAAAGAGGACATCTAGCGGAAGAGATAGAAAGTCAGAATCTCAGAGTCCCCAGAATCATAACTGGTTGGGAAGGGTGGGAGCCATGACGTCAAAGTTGCTCCAACTTTCATGGCCACAAAAACTAGTTTGGAAGAATGCCTGCCCTGTGAGTTCTGCTGTACTTACAGACACAATTCCAACGGTTTTAGAATCTTTAGAGTGTTTTCTATCCAATAATAATTTTTATTTGCATATATTAGCAATTTTTGACATATTATTTTTCCAGTTTACTAGGGGTACCCAATCTCTCCAAAGGGGGCGTATGTCTGCCATATCCTTAACAGGTTTTTAAAGTAGAGACACAGAGCTACAAAATAGTACATCATACACTGCATTTTTGAGGAACAATGGGATAGTAATTCTGCTTTGAAAGTTGATTAACTTGTAAACTCACTTTTGAGAAAAGGGCCTTTGAATGTTTTGGTACCTACTGGAGAGCTCTACCTTGTCTACACCCATTCAGCATTGTTCACACCCTCTTAAACCAGCCCCACCCATCTCTTTAAGGATTCAAATGAGAGGTCATGTGCTAAACAGTGAGTAGTGTCACCCATTAAAATACTAAAAGTATTTGCTTTTAAAAATACTTAAGTATTGAAAGTAAATGGAATTGTTCAAATATACTTAAGTATCAAAAGTAAAAGTATAAATCATTTTACATTTCTTATATTAAAACAGACGGCCCCATTGTATTTTCTTATTTTTATTGGTGGATAGCCAGGGGCTACTCCAACACTCAGACATAATTTACACAAACAAAGCATTTGTGTTTAGTGATTCTGCAAGATCAAATGCAGTAGATATGACCAAAAAATGTTAAGCAGACAACCAAAGAAATTAACAACAATGACCAATGGTTTGTTGAAGAATGCATAGACCTAAGAAAGAAATTGAGAATCTTATCCAACCAAAAACATAGAGACCCAGAATACCTGAGGCTACAACTTCACTATGGTGAATCACTAAAACAATACAGAAATACACTACGGAAAAAGAAGGAACAGCACGTCGACATACCAATTAGGATCTGGCCAAAAATACTTGAATCAGTCATAGAACCTATTGCCCTTTATGGTTGTGAGGTCTGGGGTCCGCTCACCAATCAAGAATTCACAAAATGGGACAAACATCATATTGAGACTCTGCATGCAAAATTCTGCAAAAATATCCTCCGTGTACAACGTAGAACACCAAACAATGCATGCAGAGCAGAATTAGGCCGATACCCACTAATTATCAAAATCCAGAAAAGAGCCGTTAAATTATACAACCACCTAAAAGGAAGTGATTCCCAAACCTTCCATAACAAAGTCATCACCTACAGAGAGATGAACCTGGAGAAGAGTCCCCTAAGCAAGCTGGTCTTGGGGCTCTGTTCACAAACACAAACACACCCCACAGAGCCCCAGGACAGCAGCACAATTAAGACCCAACCAAATCATGAGAAAACAAAAAAGATAATTACTTGACACGTTGGAAAGAATTAACTAAATACACAGAGCAAACTAGAATGCTATTTGGCCCTAAACAGAGAGTACACAGTGGCAGAATACCTGGCATGCTATGTTCACACTGCCCACAAAATGAGGTGGAAACTGAGCTCCACTTCCTAACATCCTGCCAAATATATGACCATATTAGAGTGTCATATTTCCCTCAGATTACACAGATCCACAAAGAATTCCAAAACAAATCCAATTTTGATAAACTCCCAAGTAGAGTCACAACTCAACGGCTCAGAGTCACATATGTGACAGGGTCTACAGTCAATCGCGGATTACAAAAATAAAACCAGCCCCGTCGCGGACACCGATGTCTTGCTCCCAGACAAACTAAACAACTTCTTTGCTCGCTTTGAGGACAATACAGTACCACTGACATGGCCTGCTACCAAAACATGCGGGCTCTCCTTCAACGCAGCCAACGTGAGTAGAACATTTAAACGTGTTAACCCTCGCAAGGCTGCCAGCCCAGACGGCATCCCTAGCCGCGTCCTCAGAGCATGCGCAGACCAGCTGGCTGGTGTGTTTACGGACATATTCCATCAATCCCTATCCCAGTCTGCTGTTCCCACATGCTTCAAGAGAGCCACCATTGTTCCTGTTCCCAAGAAAGCTAAGGTAACTGAGCTAAACGACTATTGCTCTCTGTCATCATGAAGTGCTTTGAGAGTCAAGGATCATATCACCTCCACCCTACCAGACACCCTAGACCCACTCCAATTTGCTTACCGCCCCAATAGGTCCACAGACGAAGCAATCGCAATCACACTGCGCACTGCCCTAACCCATCTGGATAAGAGGAATACCTATGTAAGAATGCTGTTCATCGACTACAGCTCAGCATTTAACACCATAGTACTCTCCAAACTCGTCATCAAGCTCGAGACCCTGGGTCTCGACTCCTCCCTGTGCAACTGGGTCCTGGATTTTCTGACTGGCCTCCCCCAGGTGGTGAGGGTAGGAAATAACATCTCCACCCCGCTGATCCTCAACACTGGGGCCCCACAAGGGTGTGTTCTCAGCCCTCTCCTGTACTCCCTGTTCACCCATAACTGCGTGGCCATTCACGACTCCAACTCAATCATCAAGTTTGCAGACAACAAGTAGATGATCGTGGACTTCAGGATTCAGCAGAGGGAGCAACCCCCTATCCACATCGACGGGACCACAGTGGAGAAGGTGGAAAGTTTTAAGTTCCTCGGTGTACACATCACGGACAAACTGAAATTGTCTACCCACACAGACAGCGTGGTGAAGAAGGCACAACAGAGCCTCTTCAACCTCAGGAGGCTGAAGAAATTTGTCTTGTTATCAAAAATACTCACAAACCTTTGCAGATGCACAATCGAGAACATCCTGTCAGGCTGTATCACCGATGTGTAAGGCAACTGCTCCGCCCACAACCGTAAGGTTCTCCAGAGGGTAGTGAGGTCTGCACAACACATCACCAAAGGGCGAACTACCTGCCCTCCAGGACACCTACACCACCCGATGTCACAGGAAGGACATAAAGATCATCAAGGACAACAACCACCCGAGCCACTGCCTGTTCACCCCGCTATCATCCAGAAGGCGAGATCAGAACAGGTGCCTCAAAGCTGGGACCGAGAGACTGAAAAACAGCTTCTATCTATCTCAAGGCCATCAGACTGTTAAACAGCCATCACTAACATTGAGTGGCTGCTACCAACATACTGACTCAACTCTATCCACTTTAATAATTTAAAATTATCCCAGTCTGCTGTTCCCACATGCTTCAAGAGAGCCACCATTGTTCCTGTTCCCAAGAAAGCTAAGGTAACTGAGCTAAATGTGTCACGACTCCGACCGAAGGTGGCTCCCCTTCCCGTTCGGGTGGCGCTCGGCGGTCGTCGTCGCCGGCCTACTAGCTGCCACTGATTATTTCCTCCCCCTCCCTTATGTGTTCATTGAGTGCACCTGTTTTGAATTCTGTATAATTAGTGAGGCTTTATTTAGTCAGCCGGCCCGCCTGGTTCCTTGTGCGGGATTAATTATTGTGACCTTCTGTGTTGTGTATACTTGTGTGCACGTCTGTGAGTTACGTGCTTTCCCATTTCGTGGGTCTTTTCTGGACCGTTTAAGTCCCCCTGTTTGGGGCGTTTGTTTTGTTTACGCCCTGTGTTTTCGTGGGGTTGGCTTATGTTCACCGTTGTGGTGCATTAAAATAGCACTCCCCTGAACTCTCTGCTTCCTGCGCCTGACTTCTCACCCACTACACTCAGAACGTTACAGAATCCCGCACCCTGAGGAATGGAGTCAGCAGGAGCAACAGCCAGTCCCCTCCCATCGATGGAGGAAAGGGTTCTACATCATACCACCGTTCTCCATCGGATCGGAACGGCTATGGATCAAGTGATGGAGAGAATGGACCGATGGGAGAGAAGTGGTCTCCTCTCTCCACCTTCGGCTCCCCCCCCCTCAGGACTCCCCATCTCCCGACTCCAGCACCCTCCGTCTTACGCTCCCGAGGGTCTATGATGGAGCGGCGGCGGGGTGCCAGGGGTTCTTACTCCAGCTGGAACTGTACCTAGCCACCGTCAGACCCACTCCCTCGGGAGCGGAGAGGGTGAGTGTCCTCATCTCCTGTCTCACGGGTCGTGCTCTGGAGTGGGCGAACGCAGTCTGGAATGGCCCAGACTCAGCGAAGGAGCACTACCCAGAGTTTTCCCGCCGCTTCCGCGCAGTGTTTGACCACCCTCCAGATGGCCGAGCAGCGGGAGAGCGACTATTCCATCTCCGGCAGGAGAAGAGGAGCGCCCAGGATTACGCGTTGGAGTTCCGGACCTTGGCAGCAGGATCTGGGTGGAACGACAGGGCTCTTATCGACCATTACCGGTGTAGTCTCCGGGAGGACGTCCGCAGGGAGCTAGCGTGTCGGGACACCGCTCTTTCCCTGGATGAGCTAATTGACATGTCCATCCGACTGGACAATCTGCTGGCTGCCCGCGGGCGTTCGGAGAGGGTCCTGTGTGTTCCACCACCCAGCACCGTCACTCCCGTTCCGATGGAGTTGGGAGGGACTGTGCCGAGGGGTACCGGAGGAGGAGGCTCCCTCTGCACCAGCTGTGGTCGGAGAGGACACACGGCCGATCGGTGCTGGGGGGGTCCGTCTGGGAGTCGAGATGGCAGGCGGAACATTTCTCGATCACCCCAGGTGAGTCAGCACCAAACTCACCCAGAACCCCCTGTTGGTCACATGTTTGTCTTGATTTTTTTCCTTAAATTTTTCCCCTCTTCCCAGCATAGGGCGCTAGTCGATTCAGGCGCAGCTGGGAACTTTATGGATCGCGGACTCGCTATTAAATTAGGTGTTCCGCTTGTGCCGATAGATTCTCCCTTTCCCGTGCACTCCCTAGATAGCCGGCCATTAGGGTCAGGGGTGGTCAGGGAGACCACGGTTCCACTGGACATGGTAACGCAGGGGAATCATAGGGAGCGTATCAGTCTCTACATTATTGATGCGCCTGCGTTTCCAGTGGTGCTAGGGATTCCCTGGCTGGCCCGGCACAATCCTAAAATTTCGTGGAGACAGGGGGTTCTCCAGGGGTGGTCAGAGGAGTGTTCTGGAAGGTGTCTGGGAGTTTCCATCGGTGCCACGTCGGTGGAGAGTCCAGACCAGGGTCCCACGGTGTGCATTCCCCCCGAGTATGCCGATTTGGCAATCGCTTTCAGTAAAAAGAAGGCGACTAAATTACCACCACATCGACCGGGAAGGGATTGTGCGATAGATCTCCAGGTAGACGCTGCGCTTCCCAAGAGTCACGTGTACCCATTATCCCAGGAGGAGACGTTGGCTATGGAGACATATATCACGGAGTCTCTGGGACAGGGGTACATTCGGTCCTCCATCTCACCCGTCTCCTCGAGTTTCTTTTTTGTGAGGAAAAAGGAGGGAGGTTTGCGTCCGTGTATTGATTATAGAGGTCTAAATGCCATCACGGTGGGATTCAGCTACCCACTACCTCTCATTGCTACGGCAGTGGAATCATTTCAGGGAGCGCAGTTCTTCACAAAATTGGATCTCAGGAGCGCGTATAGCCTGGTGCGTATTCGGAAGGGAGACGAGTGGAAAACCGCATTTAGTACCACATCGGGCCACTATGAGTACTGCGTCATGCCGTATGGGTTAAAGAATGCTCCAGCCGTTTTTCAATCCTTTGTAGACGATATTCTCAGGGACCTGCACAGGCAGGGAGTAGTTGTTTATATCGATGATATTCTGATCTACTCAGCCACTCACGCCGCGCATGTGTCTCTGGTACGCAGGGTGCTTGGTAGACTGCTGGAGCATGACCTATACGTCAAGGCTGAGAAGTGTGTGTTCTCCAAACGAGCCGTCTCCTTTCTGGGTTATCGCATTTCCACCTCGGGGGTGGAGATGGAGGGTGACCGCAGTAAGGCCGTGCGTAATTGGCCGACTCCGACCACGGTAAAAGAGGTGCAGCGGTTTTTGGGTTTTGCCAACTACTACCGGAGGTTTATCCGGGGTTTTGGCCAGATAGCGGCTCCAATTACCTCACTGCTGAAGGGGGGTCCGGTGCGGTTGCGGTGGTCAGCAGAGGCGGACGGAGCTTTCAACAAGTTGAAGGCGCTGTTCACGGATGCACCCGTGTTGGCCCATCCGGACCCCTCTCTAGCATTCATAGTGGAGGTGGATGCGTCCGAGGCTGGGGTGGGTGCCGTGCTATCACAGCGCTCGGGTACCTCACCAAAACTCCGCCCCTGCGCTTTCTTCTCGAGGAAGCTCAGCCCAGCGGAGCGTAACTATGATGTGGGTGACCGGGAGTTGTTAGCGGTGGTCAGGGCTCTGAAGGTGTGGAGACACTGGCTTGAGGGGGCTAAGCACCCCTTTCTCATCTGGACCGACCACCAAAATCTGGAGTATATTCGGGCAGCTAGGAGACTGAACCCGCGTCAGGCAAGGTGGGCCATATTTTTTACCCGATTCCGGTTCACTTTATCGTATAGACCGGGCTCCCAGAACGTGAAAGCGGATGCACTGTCCCGCCTTTACGACACAGAGGATAGGTCCACCGAACCTACTCCCATCCTTCCCGCCTCAAAGCTGATAGCACCGGTGGTATGGGAGGTGGACTCGGACATCGAGCGGGCGTTACGGGCTGAACCCGCGCCTCCTCAGTGTCCGGCGGGGCAGAAGTACGTGCCGCTTGGTGTTCGGGACCAACTGATTCGGTGGGCTCACGTCCTACCCTCCTCGGGTCACCCTGGGGTGAGGAGGACAATAGGAAGCCTTCGGGGGAGGTATTGGTGGCCTACCTTGGCTAGGGACGTTAAGGTTTATGTCTCCTCCTGTTCAGTATGCGCCCAGAGTAAGGCTCCTAGGCACCTTCCTAGAGGGAAGTTACAACCCCTCCCCGTTCCACAACGGCCATGGTCACATCTATCCGTAGACTTCCTGACCGATCTTCCCCCGTCTCAGGGGAACACCACGGTTCTGGTGATTGTGGATCGGTTCTCTAAGTCCTGCCGTCTCCTCCCATTGCCCGGTATCCCTACAGCCCTACAGACTGCGGAGGCATTATTCACCCACGTCTTCCGGCACTACGGGGTGCCGGAGGACATCGTTTCTGATCGGGGCCCCCAGTTCACGTCCCGAGTATGGAGGGCGTTCATGGAGCGTCTGGGGGTCTCGGTCAGCCTGACCTCCGGTTATCACCCCGAAAGTAATGGGCAGGTGGAGAGAGTAAACCAGGAGGTGGGTAGGTTTCTGCGGTCGTACTGCCAGGACCGGCCAGGGGAGTGGGCGAGGTACATCCCCTGGGCCGAAATGGCCCAGAACTCACTACGCCACTCCTCTACTAATGTGTCCCCTTTTCAGTGTGTGTTGGGGTACCAGCCGGTCCTGGCACCGTGGCATCCGAGCCAGACCGAGGCTCCTGCAGTGGAGGAATGGGTGCAGCGCTCCAAAGAGACCTGGAGGGCCGTCCGGGAATCCCTTCAACAAGCTAGTGGACGGCAGAAAAGGAGTGCTGACCGCCACCGCAGTGAGGCCCCCGTGTTTGTACCGGGGGACAGGGTCTGGCTCTCGACCCGAAACCTGCCCCTCCGCTTGCCCTGCCGGAAGCTTGGGCCGCAGTGTGTAGGGCCTTTCAAAGTCCTGAGGAGAATAAACGAGGTGTGTTATCGATTACAACTCCCTTCCTATTATCGTATTAACCCCTCGTTTCATGTGTCTCTCCTCAGGCCGGTGGTAGCTGGTCCCCTACAGGACGGTGAGGTGCCGGAGGTCCCTCCTCCCCCTCTGGACATCGAGGGGTCCCCGGCGTATACGATACGGGCCATTCTGGACTCGAGACGCCGGGTGAGGGGCCTGCAGTACCTCGTGGACTGGGAGGGGTACGGTCCGGAGGAGAGGTGCTGGGTACCGGTGGGGGACATTTTGGATCCGTCAATGTTGAGGGATTTCCATCGCCTCCATCCGGAGCGCCCTGCGCCTCGTCCTCCGGGTCGACCTCGAGGCCGGTGTCGGCGCGCTGCGGGAGCCGCGCGTCAAGGGGGGGGTACTGTCACGACTCCGACCGAAGGTGGCTCCCCTTCCCGTTCGGGTGGCGCTCGGCGGTCGTCGTCGCCGGCCTACTAGCTGCCACTGATTATTTCCTCCCCCTCCCTTATGTGTTCATTGAGTGCACCTGTTTTGAATTCTGTATAATTAGTGAGGCTTTATTTAGTCAGCCGGCCCGCCTGGTTCCTTGTGCGGGATTAATTATTGTGACCTTCTGTGTTGTGTATACTTGTGTGCACGTCTGTGAGTTACGTGCTTTCCCATTTCGTGGGTCTTTTCTGGACCGTTTAAGTCCCCCTGTTTGGGGCGTTTGTTTTGTTTACGCCCTGTGTTTTCGTGGGGTTGGCTTATGTTCACCGTTGTGGTGCATTAAAATAGCACTCCCCTGAACTCTCTGCTTCCTGCGCCTGACTTCTCACCCACTACACTCAGAACGTTACAAAATGACTATTGCTCTCTGTCATCATGAAGTGCTTTGAGAGTCAAGGATCATATCACCTCCACCCTACCAGACACCCTAGACCCACTCCAATTTGCTTACCGCCCCAATAGGTCCACAGACGAAGCAATCGCAATCACACTGCGCACTGCCCTAACCCATCTGGATAAGAGGAATACCTATGTAAGAATGCTGTTCATCGACTACAGCTCAGCATTTAACACCATAGTACTCTCCAAACTCGTCATCAAGCTCGAGACCCTGGGTCTCGACTCCTCCCTGTGCAACTGGGTCCTGGACTTTCTGACTGGCCTCCCCCAGGTGGTGAGGGTAGGAAATAACATCTCCACCCCGCTGATCCTCAACACTGGGGCCCCACAAGGGTGTGTTCTCAGCCCTCTCCTGTACTCCCTGTTCACCCATAACTGCGTGGCCATTCACGACTCCAACTCAATCATCAAGTTTGCAGACAACAAGTAGATGATCGTGGACTTCAGGATTCAGCAGAGGGAGCAACCCCCTATCCACATCGACGGGACCACAGTGGAGAAGATGGAAAGTTTTAAGTTCCTCGGTGTACACATCACGGACAAACTGAAATTGTCCACCCACACAGACAGCGTGGTGAAGAAGGCACAACAGAGCCTCTTCAACCTCAGGAGGCTGAAGAAATTTGTCTTGTTATCAAAAATACTCACAAACCTTTGCAGATGCACAATCGAGAACATCCTGTCAGGCTGTATCACCGATGTGTAAGGCAACTGCTCCGCCCACAACCGTAAGGTTCTCCAGAGGGTAGTGAGGTCTGCACAACACATCACCAAAGGGCGAACTACCTGCCCTCCAGGACACCTACACCACCCGATGTCACAGGAAGGACATAAAGATCATCAAGGACAACAACCACCCGAGCCACTGCCTGTTCACCCCGCTATCATCCAGAAGGCGAGATCAGAACAGGTGCCTCAAAGCTGGGACCGAGAGACTGAAAAACAGCTTCTATCTATCTCAAGGCCATCAGACTGTTAAACAGCCATCACTAACATTGAGTGGCTGCTACCAACATACTGACTCAACTCTATCCACTTTAATAATTTAAAATTGGATGTAATAAATATGTCACTAGTAACTTTAAACAATGCTACCTAATATAATGTTTACATACCCCACATTACTCATCTCATAGGTATATACTGTACTCGATACCATCTACTGCATCTTGCCTATGCCATTCGGCCATCACTCATTCATATATTTTTATGCACATATTCTTCATCCCTTTACACATGTAGTTGTAGTAGGTAGTTGTTGTGAAATTGTTAGGTTAGATGACTTGTTAGATATTACTGCACGGTAGGAACTAGAATCACAAGCATTTCGCTACACTCGCATCATCATCTTCTAACCATGTGTATGTGACCAATCAAATTTGATTTGATTTAATATCTATTGGGTGAAATACCAGTGTGCCTCCACAGCAGCACGATTCGTGACCTGTAGCCACAAGAAAAGGTCAATCAGTGAAGAACCAACACCATTGTAAATACAATCCATATTTATGTTAGTTTACATTCCCATTTGTACTTTAACTATTTGCACATCATTATAACCCTGTACATAGCCATAATATGACATTTGAAATGTGTCACTTCCTTTGAAACTTGTGAGTGTAATGTTTACTGTTAATTTTTGATAGATAATAATTCAAAGTTAAATAATCTATTTCACTTTCTTTGGCAATGTAAACATAATTTTTACCATGCCATTAAATCCCTTTGAATTGAATTGAATTGAGAGAAAGGATAAGAATGGGAGGAAAAAAATTGAGTGAGCAGCTGTTCTTGGAAGCGGCCGCAGGCAAGTTCTGTGACTCGTGACAAGGGACACACACACGCAAACACACACACACACACACACACACGCACGCACGCACGCACGCACGCACACACACACACACACACACACACACACACACACACACACACACACACACACACAGACACACACAGACACACACAGACACACACACACACACACAGTCAAGATGGATAGAGATATGTGTTGAATGTGATCTGTGATGAATGTGTTGCGCATTGATGCTCCACTTCAGAAGGTATTTTTAATTCAGCTTCTTTAATCAGGTTTAATCTGTCTCACAACAAGAGACATAGGAGAGAAGGAGGAGGAGGAGAGGAAGAAAGGAGAGGAGGAGGAGATGAGGAGGAAGAGAGGAGGAAGAAAGGAGAGGAGGAGGAGAGGAGGAGAGAAGGAAGAAAAGAGAGGAGGAGAGGAGAGGAGGAAAAAAGGAGAGGAGAGGAAAGGAGAGTAGAAAGAGGAGAGGAGGATGAGGAGGAGGAAAAGAGAGGAGGAAGAAAAGAGAGGAGGAGAGGAGAGGAGAAAGAAAGGAGAGGAGGAAGAAAGGAGAGTAGAAAGAGGAGAGGAGGAGGAGAGGAGGAAAGGAGAGGAGGAAGAAAGGAGAGGAGGAGGAGAGGAGGAAGAAAGGAGAGGAGAACGAAGGAAGAGGAGGAGGAGGAGAAGAGTTGGACGAAAGAAAAGCAGGAGGAGGAGAGGAGGGCGAAAGAAGAGCAGGAGGAGGAAGGGAGAGGAGGGGAGAGGAGGAGGAGAAGGAAAAATTAGAGTAGGAGGAGGAAGGGAGAGGAGGGGAGAGGAGGAGGAGAAGGAAAAATTAGAGTAGGAGGAGGAAGGGAGAGGAGGGGAGAGGAGGAGGAGAAGGAAAAATTAGAGTAGGAGGAGGAAGAGGATAAGAGGAGGAGGAGGAAGAGGAGAAGGGAGAAGGAGGAGAGGAAAGGAGATGAGAGGAGAGGAGAGGATGGACGGAGGGTTGAAGAGACATGTAGGAGCGTGTGTGTGTGTGTGTGTGTGTGTGTGTGTGTGTGTGTGTGTGTGTGTGTGTGTGTGTGTGCGCATTTCTCATAGTTACAGCTGGGAGTGGTTTTGTAGCTATTAAGTTAAGCACAGTTTAATGTGGCCTGTTGGGCTTGAATAATGACTAATAACACTATCAGCTGTGAATTACTAGCATTAGGGCTAATTAGTGTTAGCCCTATCTCCACTGAAGAGCAGAGTCATTAGCATCATGGCTAATTAGCTGTGGTGATTTGTCATGGGTTACGGAAAGAGTTGGGACTGCGCACCTGCCTCTTTCATTTGATTGACACATAGTTTCCCATGTGAGTGCCTGTCACGGCTCACTGAGACACTCACACAAAGACAAATACACACATACAGACACACACACACACACACACACACACACACACACACACACACACACACACACACACACACACACACACACACACACACACACACACACACACACACACACACACTGCGAGCTGAGTGAGCAGGTAGAGAGAGTGCGAGGTTAGCTGACAAACTATCCAGCAGCACTACAAAAGATCCTTTAGAAGGAAGTAATTAGAGAGAGTCAGGAACAGGACAGAAGACATTGAAAGATAAGTGGGGTGTAGCTTACTGGAAAGAAAGACACATCTGACTGACATGCTAGCTTTCTTGAAACTTCAAACAGATGTGTGTCAGGGAGAGGAAGGTCAGTCAGGCTTACCACTGAGAGATAGAGACAACGACAATGACAATGAGCGAGAGAGAGAAATGTTTACCATTCCTGGTATGGGATGGGTATGTCAACCTCCCTGAGGTATGCAAGTGTAGGGAGACTATGGAATAGACAGAATCATGTGTTACTGTAGCGGGATGCCTCCATGTTTCCAAGGTTTAGAACATTCCAATGTATTTAGACAACAACGCTATTGAGAGGAGGGTGGTGACGATTGGGGGGAGGAGAGGAGAGGAGAGGAGAGGAGATGAGAGGGGGTGGAGAGAGGAGAAGGGTTTGCGGAAAGCAGATGGGTGAAGAGAGGAGAGGAGAGGAGAGGAGAGGAGAGGAGAAGAGAAGAGAAGAGAAGAGAAGAGAAGAGAAGAGAAGAGAAGAGAAGAGAAGAGAAGAGAGGAGAGGAGAGGAGAGGAGAGGAGAGGAGAGGAGAGGAGAGGAGAGGGATGAGGAGCTGAAGGGGAGAGGGGTGTAGCTACAGTAGTGTTTTGGGCTTGTCTTCAGAGAGATAGTAATTACCTGCCAGCCAGTATCCTCTCTCCTGTTCTAGTCTTTCTCTGGTCTGGTGTCTCCTCTCTCCTGTTCTAATCTTTCTCTGGTCTGGTGTCTCCTCTCTCCTGTTCTAATCTTTCTCTGGTCTGGTGTCTCCTCTCTCCTGTTCTAATCTCTCACCTGTCTCTGGTCTGGTGTCTCCTCTCTCCTGTTCTAGTCTTTCTCTGGACTGGTGTCTCCACTCTCCTGTTCTAGTCTTTCTCTGGTCTGGTGTCTCCTCTCTTCTGTTCTAGTCTTTCTCTGGTCTGGTGTCTCCTCTCTCCTGTTCTAGTCTTTCTCTGGTCTGGTGTCTCCTCTCTCCTGTTCTAAACTTTCTCTGGGCTGGTGTCTCCTCTCTCCTGTTCTAGTCTTTCTCTGGGCTGTTCTCTCCTCTTCTAATCTCTCACCTGTCTCTGGGCTGATCCCTGGTCTCTCCTCTCTCCTCTTCTAGTCGCTCACCTGTCTCTGGTCCCTGGTATCTCCTCTTCTAATCTCTGGGTTGGTCCCTGGTGTCTCTTCTAATCTCTGGGCTCGTCCCTGGTCTCTCCTTTTCTAATCTCTCACCTGTCTCTGAGCTGTTCTCTCCTCTTATAATCTCTCACCTGTCTCTGGGCTGTTCTCTCCTCTTCTAATCTCTCACCTATCTCTGGGCTGTTCTCTCCTCTTCTAATCTCTCACCTATCTCTGGGCTGTTCTCTCCTCTTCTAATCTCTCACCTGTCTCTGGGCTGGTCTCTCCTCTTCTAATCTCTCATCTGTCTCTGGTCCCTGGTCTCTCCTCTTCTAATCTCTCATCTGTCTTTGAGCTGAGAGGTGAATAAAGGAGGGGGAGGGGCAGTAGGGGGTAGTAGGGGGTACAGCACAGTACCTAGTGAAGTGGTGCAGAACAGAGAAGGATGGAAGATTGGGGAAGGAAATGAGCAGAGGAAGGGAGGTGAAGACGTACCCCTTCTACTCTTCTTTCTGTCGCTCTTTAGGGGGGTTCTAGGCAAGGATGGCGGGGGGCACTGCAGAGCTAAGGAGGAGTTCAGTGGTGCAGAACGGTGGGGAGGGTGTGTGTCTGGCAGGACGGCTGGAGACCAACCTCTGACATTTCTGTTAGAGGACAAGGGAGAGGAGGAGGGAGGGAGGGAGATATGAGGGAGAGGAGGAGAGGTAGGGAGAGGATGGGAGTGAGGGGAGAGAATGGGAGTGAGGGGAGAGGAGTGCTGAAAGGAGGGGAGGGGAGTGAGGGAGAAGAGAGGAGTAATGGAGAGGAGGGGAGAGGAGAGAGGGAGAGGATGAGAATGAGGATGAGGATGAGGGAGAGGAGAGAGAGAGAGAGAGAGAGAGAGAGGGAGAGAGGGAAGTGATGGGATAGGAGTGGGGGAGAGGAGGGGAGTGAGAGAGAGGAAAGGAGTGATGGAGAGGAGGGGATGGAGGGAGAGGATGGGAGAGGAGGGAAGTGAGGGAGAGGAGAGGAGAGGAGAGGAGAGGAGAGGAGAGGAGAGGAGAGGAGAGGAGAGGAGTGATGGAAAGAGGGGAGTGAGGGGTTTCATTACTTTACTTAGTGTTTAATTTCAGATCTGTTTGTAGTAGAGCTATGCAGTGTGCACGTGCTTGTATGCGTGAGAGAGAGAGGGTTGGTTTGTCTGCCGCAGTTCGGGTATTAGCTGCTCTTGTATTCGCTTCAGAGGGCATATCCTTCTCTGTATTATCAGCAGGCAACCATCCAGCCAGGCAGGCACCAGAAGCCAGACTAACGCTTTTCTCCTGCTCAAATTAACGCATCACTAATTTACTCTGTGGGATCATTTAATCAGCCTCAAATGGAGAGAGGAAACAAGGGAGGAAGAGAGAGGAAACAAGGGAGGAAGAGAGAGGAAACAAGGGAGGAAGAGAGAGGAAACAAGGGAGGAAGAGAGAGGAAACAATGGAGGAAGAGAGAGAGAGACAAAGTGAGAGGAAGAGAGAGGAAACAAGGGAGGAAGAGAGAGGAAACAAGGGAGGAAGAGAGAGAGAGACAAAGTGAGAGGAAGAGAGAGAGGCAGGAAAACAATAAGCGTCAGGAAGATAATTCCTAAGCTGACATATTTTACAAGTAGCACATAATGAAAAATATAGGAGCACAAAAATACATCTAGGAGCACAATGACAGCATATGAGGAATAGTGTGTTAATGAATTAAACGTGCTTGTGGCGTTCTATGCTCAATCAAGCACAATTTAACCTCCAATACTTCAGTCACTTAGGTGAGACAAAAAATGCCCCTTTAAGGCGTGTGAACAAAACGAGAAACACAAGGACAAAGTCACACTTTGGTCTTTCTGGTAAAGTTCCTGTGGCAAAAAGCTGCTTGTCACAGCTGACTGGGTGTGTGAGGTAAGAACCAGGCGCAGAGAGCAGAGAGTTCCAAAGGAAAAAAGGGCACTTTAATCTGGCACCAAAATACAATACCCAAAACACAGGGCGCGAAAATACTGACCAACCCAAAACACAGGGCGCGAAAATACTGACCAACCCAAAACACAGGGCACGAAAATACTGACCAACCCAAAACACAGGACGCGAAAATACTGACCAACCCAAAACACAGGGCACGAAAATACTGACCAACCCAAAACACAGGGCACGAAAATACTGACCAACCCAAAACACAGGGCGCGAAAATACTGACCAACCCAAAACACAGGACGCGAAAATACTGACCAACCCAAAACACAGGGCACGAAAATACTGACCAACCCAAAACACAGGGCACGAAAATACTGACCAACCCAAAATACAGGCCACGAAAATACCGACCAACCCAAAACACAGGGCGCAAAAATACCGACCAACCCAAAACACAGGGCGCGAAAATACTGACCAACCCAAAACACAGGGCGCGAAAATACTGACCAACCCAAAACACAGGGAGCGAAAATACTGACCAACCCAAAACACAGGGCGCGAAAATACTGACCAACCCAAAACACAGGGCGCGAAAATACTGACCAATCCAAAACACAGGGCGCGAAAATACTGACCAACCCAAAACACAGGACGCGAAAATACTGACCAACCCAAAACACAGGGCACGAAAATGCTGACCAGCCCAAAACACAGTCCGCGAAAATACTGACCAACCCAAAACACAGGACGCGAAAATACTGACCAACCCAAAACACAGGGCACGAAAATACTGACCAACCCAAAACACAGGGCACGAAAATACTGACCAACCCAAAACACAGGGCGCGAAAATACTGACCAACCCAAAACACAGGACGTGAAAATACTGACCAACCCAAAACACAGGGCACGAAAATACTGACCAACCCAAAACACAGGGCACGAAAATATTGACCAACCCAAAACACAGGCCACGAAAATACTGACCAACCCAAAACACAGGGCGCAAAAATACCGACCAACCCAAAACACAGGGCGCGAAAATACTGACCAACCCAAAACACAGGGCGCAAAAATACTGACCAACCCAAAACACAGGGAGCGAAAATACTGACCAACCCAAAACACAGGGCGCGAAAATACTGACCAACCCAAAACACAGGGCGCGAAAATACTGACCAATCCAAAACACAGGGCGCGAAAATACTGACCAACCCAAAACACAGGGCGCGAAAATACTGACCAACCCAAAACACAGGGCGCGAAAATACTGACCAACCCAAAACACAGGGCGCGAAAATACTGACCAACCCAAAACACAGGGCGCGAAAATACCGACCAACCCAAAACACAGGGCTCAAAAATACTGACCAACCCAGAACACAGGGCACGGAAATACTGACCAACCCAAAACACAGGTCACGTAAATACTGACCAACCTAAAACACAGGGTATGCGGTCCGGAGCACTAACACACCCAATGACACAACACTGCCTCCCCCATCCCTTTATTCATGCCCAATTCCCCCTCAGCCCCATCCCCCTTCCCTACACTCCCCCTGAGCCCCCTCCCCCTTTTCTACACTCCCCTTCAGCCCCCTCACCCCTCCCTACCCTCCCCCTCTGCCATCTCCCTCCCTATCGGCTATTTAGTGGAACTTCTCTCCGAGGGTGAGGAGTGGGGAGAGGAGGGCAGAGAGGAGGGGGGTGAGGAGCGGGGAGAGGAGCGAGGAGAGGAAGGGGTGAGGATGGCAGAGAGGAGGGGGGTGAGGAGCGGGGAGAAGAGCGAGGAGAGGAAGGGGTGAGGATGGGGGTGAGGAGCGGGGAGAGGAGGAGGGTGAGGAGATGGAGAGCGGGGAGAGGAAGAGGGAGAGGAGGGGGGTGAGGAGGGGGTGAGGAGCGGTGAGAGGAAGAGGGTGAGGAGCAGGGAGTTGAGGAACGGGGAGAGGAGGGGGGTGAGGAACGGGGAGAGGAGGGGGGTGAGGAACGGGGAGAGGAGGGGGGTGAGGAGCGGGGAGAGGAGGGGGGTGAGGAACGGGGAGAGGAGGGGGGTGAGGAGAGGAGAGGAGAGGAGGGGGGTGGGGAACGGGGAGAGGAGGGGGGTGAGGAACGGGGAGAGGAGGGGGGTGAGGAACGGGGAGAGGAGGGGGGTGAGGAACGGGGAGAGGAGGGGGGTGAGGAACGGGGAGAGGAGGGGGGTGAGGAACGGGGAGAGGAGGGGAGAGAGGAGGGGGGTGAGGAACGGGGAGAGGTTGGGGGAGAGGAGGGGGGTGAGGAACGGGGAGAGGAGGGGGGTGAGGAACGGGGAGAGGAGGGGGGTGGGGAACGGGGAGAGGAGGGGGGTGAGGAACGGGGAGAGGAGGGGGGTGAGGAACGGGGAGAGGAGGGGGGTGAGGAACGGGGAGAGGAGGGGGGTGGGGAACGGGGAGAGGAGGGGGGTGAGGAACGGGGAGAGGAGGGGGGTGAGGAACGGGGAGAGGAGGGGGGTGAGGAACGGGGAGAGGAGGGGGGTGAGGAACGGGGAGAGGAGGGGGGGTGGGGAACGGGGAGAGGAGGGGGGTGAGGAACGGGGAGAGGAGGGGGGTGAGGAACGGGGAGAGGAGGGGGGTGAGGAACGGGGAGAGGAGGGGGGTGGGGAACGGGGAGAGGAGGGGGGTGGGGAACGGGGAGAGGAGGGGGGTGAGGAACGGGGAGAGGAGGGGGGTGAGGAACGGGGAGAGGAGGGGGGTGGGGAACGGGGAGAGGAGGGGGGTGAGGAACGGGGAGAGGAGGGGGGTGGGGAACGGGGAGAGGAGGGGGGTGAGGAACGGGGAGAGGAGGGGGGTGAGGAACGGGGAGAGGAGGGGTAGATGACATTTACTGTCCCGCACTCTGGATGATTCCTGCTGGGCAGGAAATGGGAAAGGACAAACCCCCAGAAAGACTAGTGTTTATTCAGTCAGTCTCACACACACACACACACACACACACACACACACACACACACACACACACACACACACACAGGTTGCGGCTATATAAACATCTGGAGATCATTTTGATGACCGTCATTACTCTACCAGCAGGATGCACATCCCCACTAACACACACACACTGGCACACTAACACACACACACTGACACACTAACACACACACACACACACTGACACACTAACACACACACACATCCCCACTAACACACACACACACTGACACACACTAACACACTCACACTGACACACTAACACACTCACACTGACACACTAACACACACACACTGACACACTAACACACACACACTGACACACACTAACACACTCACACTGACACACACTAACACACACACACTGACACACTAACACACACACACTAACACACTCACACTGACACACACTAACACACTCACACTGACACACTAACACACACACACACACTCACACTGACACACACTAACACACTCTCAATGACACACACTAACACACTCACACTGACACACACTCACACACTCACACTGACACACACTAACACACTCTCAATGACACACACTAACACACACACACACTGACACACTCACACACTCACACTGACACACACAAACACACACACTGACACACACTAACACACTCACACTGACACACATTAACACACTCGCACTGACACACACTAACACACTGACACACTCACACTGACACACACAAATACACACACTGACACACATTAACACACTCACACTGACACACTCTCACACTGACACAAGGAAGATGGCTCTGGTGAGTAGGATTTCCATCTTGTGAGCTCCACCTTATTGCATTGTTGAGGAAGAGCTTGCACGTATTTGACTGTACTGTTTACACTTGTTATATACTATATATAAACTTTGATTTGATTTGACTGACACACAATACACACACACACTTAGGTCAGCGGTCAGGTCAGAGGTCAGTGGTCAGGTCAGTGGTCAGGTCAGGGGTCAGTGGTCAGGTCAGTGGTCAGTGGTCAGTGGTCAGGTCAGTGGTCAGTGGCCAGGTCAGTGGTCAGGCCAATGGTCGGGTCAGTGGTCAGGTCAGACCAATGGTCAGGTCAGTGATCAGTAGTCAGGCCAATGGTCAGGTCAGTGGTCAGTAGTCTGTGGTCAAGCCAGTGCTCAGGTCAGTTGTCAGTGGTCAGGTCAGTGGTCAGTGGTCAGATCAGTGGTCAGTGGTCTGTGGTCAGGTCAGGTCAGTGGTCAGGTCAGTGGTCAGTGGTCAGTGGTCAGTGGTCAGATCAGTGGTCAGTGGTCAGGTCAGGTCTGTGGTCAGGTCAGTGGTCAGTGTTCAGTGGTCAGGTCAGTGGTCAGGTCAGTGTTCAGTGGTCAGGTCAGTGGTCAGGTCAGGTCAGTGGTCAGGTCAGTGGTCAGTGGTCAGGTCAGTGGTCAGTGGTCAGGTCAGTGGTCAGGTCAGGTCAGTGGTCAGTGGTCAGGTCAATGGTCAGTAGTCAGTGGTCAGGTCAATGTTCAGTGGTCAGGTCAGTGGTCAGTGGTCAGGTCAGTGGTCAGGTCAGGTCAGTGGTCAGGTCAGTGGTCAGTGGTCAGGTCAGTGGTCAGTGGTCAGGTCAGTGGTCAGGCCAATGGTCAGGTCAGCGGTCAGTGGTCAGGTCAGGTCAGTGGTCAGGTCAATGTTCAGTGGTCAGGTCAGTGGTCAGTGGTCAGGTCAGTGGTCAGGCCAATGGTCATGTCAGGTCAGGTCAGGTCAGTGGTCAGTGGTCAGTGGTCAGGTCAGGTCAGGTCAGGTCAGTGGTCAGTGGTCAGTGGTCAGTGGTCAGGTCAGTGGTCAGTGGTCAGTGGTCAGGTCAGGTCAGGTCAGGTCAGTGGTCAGTGGTCAGGTCAGGTCAGGTCAGTGGTCAGTGGTCAGTGGTCAGGTCAGTGGTCATGTCAGTGGTCAGGTCAGGTCAGGTCAGGTCAGGTCAGGTCAGTGGTCAGTGGTCAGTGGTCAGGTCAAGTCAGGTCAGGTCAGGTCAGTGGTCAGGTCAGGTCAGGTCAGGGGTCAGGTCAGTTGTCAAGGGTCAGGTCAGTGGTCAGGTCAGGGAGGCTGTTATTACCATAGGTACCATGAATAAATGTACCATACATGGGTGTTGTGTATGTAATAGGCCATTATCTTCATATCACTTCTATGTTTTCATACCTTCTAATATTTAATGCATTCTAATTCTAATACTGAGCTGAACTGGTGGATAAGAGAGGGTAAACATGTCACTATGAATCCACAGGGAGCCGATCAGTGTGTGTGTGTTCCTCCAGGGATGGTTGTACCCCCCGAGGCCAGGCTTCTATACCCAGGCTGGAGCTGTCTCTCCTGTGGTTCACACACACCTGTAATGGGCTCTCTGGAGAAAACAACTAGCCATGTAGAGGTACTGATGTAAAGGACATGAACACACTCATACACAAGCATAAACACACACATACACACAAACACACACTCATCCATCGTGACTCATGATATATGTAATGTTTGCATGTTTACAAGCATGTTTAAGGAAACTGGTCATATATGCTGGTTATGGGTTGCCATGACGTCTTCTGTATCTGCTGTTTCTGTGGTGAGGGGGTAGAAAATATTCACAACGTAGTTAACAGCAGGTGCACTGACGCAAACACACACTTACTGTACACACACGCACACACACTTTGATCCTGTGCACTAAAATTCAAATGGAGATGACATCGTGTGTGTGCGTGTACATTTGCACAGATATTTGTACGAATGTGTGTGTGTGTGTGTGTGTGTGTACATTTGCACAGATATTTGTGCGAATGTGTGTGTGTGTGTGTGTGTGTGTGTGTGTGTGAGAGTCATTAGATTAGTGGCTGAAACCAGTCTCCTCTAATCTGCATCCTCTTCATTAAAAGAGTGTAACTAAAGAGGCCTGCTGGATGAATTAAAAAGGAGGGATGATTATGTGTGTGTGGATGGGGGGGGGGGGGGGGGTGGAGGAAGCGAGAGGAAAGACCTTTTCTGAAACGCCTTGTGATCTTGGTTTAATATTCAGAACCGTGCTACTGTGCTATGGAGATCTCAACCAACAGAGAATTTACCACCTATGATAAACATAGACAGGGAATTCTCGGGGATTCTCTCAGCTCGCAGAAGGCTTTGCAGTGAGGAGCTTTCAGGAGCACGACGGGGGGGACGTTTGATCGTTTCTGGTGAAACAACAAGCTATGTGGCTGTCTTGAGAATTAACTGAAACTAGCAGATACTGTACATTCACTCATTCTATGATTCCGCATCCCCAGCCCTTTCTGAATGAACAGTAAACAGAAGCCAGAACAAGATAGAGGGTTCCAACAACCGCCAATCAGCTAATGACTCTTGATATGATGTGTCTCTCTGTCACCCTCACCTTTAAAGCCAATAGGTCAAATGTCAATGAGTAGAGATTTGAGGGAGAGAGTTTGAGTCACCTGCCTCTACAGGCCAGCTCCCGAGTGGTACAGCGGTCTAAGGCACTGCATCTCAGTGCTAGAGGTGTCACTACAGACCTGGTTTGTTTCCAGGTTGTATCACAACCGGCCGTGATTGGGAGTCTCATAGGGCAGCGCACAATTGGCCCAGCGTCGATCGGGTTAAGGTTTGGCTGGGGTAGGCCGTCATTGTAAGTAAGAATTTGTTCTCAACTGACTTGCCTAGTTAAATAAAGGTAAAAGAAAAAGCTCAGCCTACTATAGACCACTTCAGCCTACCTCAGCATGGTTAAGTAATGCTGAATACTCAGCAGAGCCTTGCTACTAGCCAATATGGACCCACTGGTTGCTCACTAGGTTACAGAGAGCTGGTAGTCCCATCTACCAAACAACCAGGTGTGAAACAAGAAAGAGACTCTGGGGTTATGCTAATTTGATATAGAGCAGACCTAACCCACTCTATTAAATGAATTAGAAAAGGAAGATTATACATCTGGCTTGATATTAAAAATGAAATGATCTCAAGAGAAAAAAATGACCTAATGTGTGCTACCTATGTCCCCCCAATAGGATCCCCATACTTTAACGATGACAGATTCTCCATCCTAGAGGGGGAGATCAACCCTTTCCAGGCCCAGGGACATGTACTAGTCTGTGACGACCTAATTGCCAGGACTGGACAAGAACCTGACACCCTCAGCACACAGGGGGACAAACACCTACCTGGAGATGACAGCATTCCCTCCCCCATATGCCCCCCCTAGACACAACTATGACAACATAACCAACAAAAACGGGTCAATCATGAGGCTTCAAAGCCAAAGGGACTGAATAATATTAAGAAATGTTAAAGAAGGGAAATTGTGTGGAAATCTACCAAAAAACTATTAGGAAACAACAAATCAAATCACTTTTAGACAATTTCCTGGACAAAATGTTTCACTGTAATAGTAAAGGTGTAAACTTGGCAGTAGAAAACCTAAACTGTTCATTTGACCTCTCAGCTTCCTTTTCAAATCAAAACATTTCAAGCAGACAACCTAAGAAAATGAACAACAATGACAAATGGTTTGATGAAGAATGCAAAAACCTCAGAAAGAAATGGATAAACCTATCCAACCAAAAACATAGAGACCCAGAAAACCTGAGACTACACCTTCACTATGGTGAATCACTAAAACAGTACAGTAAACCTGAGACTACACCTTCACTATGGTGAATCACTAAAACAATACAGAAAACCTGAGACTACACCTTCACTATGGTGAATCACTAAAACAGTACAGTAAACCTGAGACTACACCTTCACTATGGTGAATCACTAAAACAATACAGAAAACCTGAGACTACACCTTCACTATGGTGAATCACTAAAACAATACAGAAAACCTGAGACTACACCTTCACTATGGTGAATCACTAAAACAGTACAGAAATACACTACGGAAAAAGAAGGAACAGCACGTCAGGAATCAACTCAATGTAATTGAAGAATCCATAGAATCTAACCACTTCTGGGAAAATTAGAAAACTCTAAACAAACAACAACGCGAAGAGTTATTTATCCAAAATGGAGATGTATGGGTAAACCACTTCTCCAATCTTTTTGGCTCTATAACAAATAACAAACAGCAAAAACATATACATGATCAAATACAAATTTTAGAATCAACTATTAAAGACTACCAGAACCCACTGGATTCTCCAAATACGTTGAATGAACTACAGGACAAAAAAATAACCTTCAACCTAAAAAGGCCTGTGGTGTTGATGGTATCCTCAATGAAGTGATAAAATATACAGACTACAAATTACTATTTGCTATACTTAAACTCTTTAACATCATCCTCAGCTCTTGGGAAAATCCTCTGCATTATCATTAACAGCAGACTCATACATTTCCTCAGTGAAAACAATGTACTGAGCAAATGTCAAATTGGCTTTTTACCAAATTATCGTACGACAGACCAATTATTCACCCTGCACATCCCTAATTGACAAACAAACAAACAAACAAAAACAAAGCCAAAGTGTTCTCGTGCTTTGTTGATTTAAAACAAAAGCTTTCAACTCAATTTGGCATGAGTGTTTACTATACAAGTTGATGGAAAGTGGTGTTGGCAGAAAGAAATACGACATTATAAAATCCATGTAAACAACAAGTGTGAGGTTAAAATTGGCAAAAAACACACAATTCTTTCCACATGGTTCGGGGGTGAGACAGGGATGCAGCTTAAGCCCCACCCTCTTCAACATATATATCAACGAATTGGCGAGGGCACTAGAACTGTCTGCAGCACCTGGCTGTAGTAAAATGTCTACTGTTTGCTGATGATCTGGTGCTTCTGTCCCCAACCAAGGAGGGCCTACTGCAGTACCTAGATCTCCTGCACAGATTCTGTCAGACCTGGGCACTGACTTTAAATCTCTGTAAGACAACAATAATGGTGTTACAAAAAAGTTACAGTTGCCAGGACCACAAATACAAATTCCCTCTAGACCCAGTTGCCCTAGAGCACACAAAAACTATACCTACCTGGGCCTAAACATCAGCACCGCATGTAACTTCCATAAAGTTGTGAACGATCTGAGAGACAAGGCAAGAAGGGCCTTCAATGCCATCAAAAGTAATATAAAATTAGACATACCAAATAGGATCTGGCTAAAAATACTTGAATCAGTTTATCCAGTTATGAATTAGGGGGCGCTATTAAATTTTTTGGATGAAAAACGTTCCCGTTTTAAACAAGATATTTTGTCACGAAAAGATGCTCGACTATGCATATAATTGACAGCTTTGGAAAGAAAACACTCTGACGTTTCCAAATCTGCAAAGATATTATCTGTGAGTGCCACAGAACTGATGCTACAGGCGAAATCAAGATGAAATTTCAAACAGGAAGTGCCCCAGATTTTGGAGGCGCTGTGTTCCAATGTCTACTTATATGGCTGTAAATGCGCAATGAATGAGCCTACACTTTCTGTCGTTTCCCCAAGGTGTTTGCAGCATTGTGACGTATTTGTAGGCATATCATTGGAAAATTTACCATAAGAGACTACATTTACCAGGTGTCCGCCTGGTGTCCTGCGTCGAAATTGGTGCGTAATCTCCAGCTGCAATTATTCTTCCATGTGATTCAGAGGAGAAAGCAGACTTCCACGAACGATATATCATCGAATAGATATGTGAAAAACACCTTGAGGATTGATTCTAAACAACGTTTGCCATGTTTCAGTCGATATTATGGAGTTAATTTGGAAAAAAGTTTGGCGTATTGATGACTGAATTTCCGTTTTTTTTTGGTAGCCAAACGTGATGAACAAAACGGAGCAATTTCTCCTACACAAAGAATCTTTTTGGAAAAACTGAACATTTGCTATCTAACTGAGATTCTCCTCATTGAAAACATCCGAAGTTCTTCAGGTAAATTATTTTATTTGAATGCTTTTCTTGTTTTTGTGAAAATGTTGCCCGCTGAATGCTACACTAAATGCTACGCTAGCTATCAATACTCTTACACAAATGCTTGTTTTGCTATGGTTGAAAAGCATATTTTGAAAATCTGAGATGACAGTGTTGTTAAAAAAAAGGCTAAGCTTGAGAGCTAGCATATTTATTTCATTTCATTTGCGTTATGGTAATGAGCTTGAGGCTGTATTTACGATCCCGGATCCGGGATGGCTAGTATCAACAGGTTTAAACACTCTGGGGGAAAAAGGGTGCTCCATTACGTTTGGCATGATGTCTGTGCTCACGTGGGTGTGGTTACTGACTGGATAAACTTTACATGAAAAAAATATTTTAGAAAGGTAACATCATATTTCATCTTCTCACAAGTAGTTTCATGTTTAATCCTACAAGTTCCACAACATGTGGATGTGAACCTGACAACTGGGAGATGTTTTACCCGAAACAACAGCTGATCTGACAGAATTGTTCTTTAAGAACCCATTCCAACAGTTTGGATTACAGAAATATTGTGAAATTATTCAACCTTTTTATGTTGTAGTTTTGGCGGGAGGAATCTCCTTGTAACAAAAAATGTTTCTTTCCCCTACATCCTGCAGAGCCCAAAGGCAGAGTTTCTACAAGGTATTTACGACCGTCATGAAACGGCCAACTTCACCCCTCTCCTCCTCTGTGGGAGAGAGAGAGAGAGCGCTGTAGAGCAGACTCACTGTAACCTGATCCTACAGATCTTAACGGAGAGTCATGACAGTACATAGTCAAATATGTTCTTAAGTTTGGGTCAGTCACAGTGGCCTGGTATTCTGTCACTGTGTACTCTCTGTTTAGGGCCAAATAACATTCTAGTTTGCTCTGTTTTTATGTAAATTATTTTTGTTTTCTCATGATTGATTTTGTCTAATTGTGTTGTTGTCCTAGGGCTCTGTGGGGTGTGGTTGTGTTTGTGAACAGAGCCCCAGGACCAGCTTGATTAGGGCACTCTTCTCCAGGTTCATCCCTCTGTAGGTGATTGCTTTGTTATGGAATGTTTGAAAATCGCTTCCTTTTAGGTGGTTGTAGAATTTAACAGCTCTTTTCTGGATTTTGATAATTAGCGGGTATTGACCTAATTCTACTCTGCATGTATTATTTGGTGTTTTACATTGTACACCAATTATATTTTGGCAGAATTCTGCATGCAAAGTCAAAATTCTGCATGCAAAGTCTCAATTTGGTGTTTTTCCCATTTTGTGAATTCTTGATTGGTGGGAGGACCCCAGACCTCACAACCACAAAGGGCAATGGGTCCTGCGACGAGCAATCCCGGATCCGGGATCGTAATCATAGCCTCAAATGAATTAGCATAACGCAGCGGACATAAATACCCCTAGAAACTTGTATAACGGCTTTCCTCCTGGGAAGGAGAGGCGGACCAAAATGCAGCGTGGTTATAGTTCATGTTTTTAATATGAAAACTCAACATGAACATAACACAAAACAATAAACGTGGCAAAACCAAAACAGCCCTATCTGGTGCTACAAACACAAAGACAGGAAACAGTCACCCACCAAACCCAACACAAAACAGCCCTATCTGGTGCTACAAACACAAAGACAGGAAACAGCCCTATCTGGTGCAACAAACACTGAGACAGGAAACAGCCCTATCTGGTGCAACAAACACTGAGACAGGAAACAGCCCTATCTGGTGCAACAAACACTGAGACAGGAAACAGCCCTATCTGGTGCAACAAACACTGAGACAGGAAACAGCCCTATCTGGTGCAACAAACACAAAGACAGGAAACAGCCCTATCTGGTGCAACAAACACAAAGACAGGAAACAGCCCTATCTGGTGCAACAAACACAAAGACAGGAAACAGCCCTATCTGGTGCAACAAACACTGAGACAGGAAACAGCCCTATCTGGTGCAACAAACACAAAGACAGGAAACAGCCCTATCTGGTGCAACAAACACAAAGACAGGAAACAGCCCTATCTGGTGCAACAAACACAAAGACAGGAAACAGCCCTATCTGGTGCAACAAACACAAAGACAGGAAACAGCCCTATCTGGTGCAACAAACACAAAGACAGGAAACAGCCCTATCTGGTGCAACAAACACAAAGACAGGAAACAGCCCTATCTGGTGCAACAAACACAAAGACAGGAAACAGCCCTATCTGGTGCAACAAACACTGAGACAGGAAACAGCCCTATCTGGTGCAACAAACACAAAGACAGGAAACAGCCCTATCTGGTGCAACAAACACTGAGACAGGAAACAGCCCTATCTGGTGCAACAAACACAAAGACAGGAAACAGCCCTATCTGGTGCAACAAACACAAAGACAGGAAACAGCCCTATCTGGTGCAACAAACACAAAGACAGGAAACAGCCCTATCTGGTGCAACAAACACAAAGACAGGAAACAGTCCTATCTGGTGCAACAAACACAAAGACAGGAAACAGCCCTATCTGGTGCAACAAACACAAAGACAGGAAACAGCCCTATCTGGTGCAACAAACACAAAGACAGGAAACAGCTCTATCTGGTGCAACAAACACAAAGACAGGAAACAACCAACCACAAATCCCAACACAAAACAGGCTACCTACTTGTACCATCAGCTGTAGATTCATGTTCACAGCTCTTTATTCTAAGCACTACACTAATAGGCTCTGGAGTCAGAGTGTATGTCTCTCCTGGGCCTACAGTATGTCTCTACTGGGCCTATGTCTCTTCAGGGCCTATGTCTCTCCTGGGCCTATGTCTCTCCAGGGCCTATGTCTCTCCTGGGCCTATGTCTCCCCTGGGCCTTTGTCTCTCCAGGGCCTATGTCTCTCCAGGGCCTATGTCTCTCCAGGGCCTATGTCTCTCCTGGGCCTATGTCTTCTCCTGGGTCTATGTCACTCCTGGGCCTATGTCTCTCCTGGGTCTATGTCTATCCAGGGCCTATGTCTCTCCTGGGCCTACTGTATGTCTCTCCTGGACCTATGTCTCTCCTGGGTCTATGTCTATCCAGGGACTATGTCTCTCCTGGGCCTATGACTCTCCTGGGTCTATGTCTCTCCAGGACCTATGTCTCTCCAGGGCCTATGTCTCTCCAGGGCCTATGTCTCTCCTGGGCCTATGTCTCTCCTGGGTCTATGTCGCTCCTGGGCCTATGTCTCTCCTGGGTCTATGTCTATCCAGGGCCTATGTCTCTCCTGGGCCTACTGTATGTCTCTCCTGGACCTATGTATCTCCTGGGTCTATGTCTATCCAGGGCCTATGTCTCTCCTGGGCCAATGACTCTCCTGGGTCTATGTCTCTCCTGGGCCTATGTCTCTCAGGGCCTATGTCTCTCCTGGGCCTATGTCTCTCCTGGGTCTATGTCGCTCCTGGGCCTATGTCTCTCCAGGGTCTATGTCTATCCAGGGCCTACTGTATGTCTCTCCTGGACCTATGTCTCTCCTGGGCCTATGTCTCTCCAGGGCCTATGTCTCTCCTGGGCCTATGTCTCCCCTGGGCCTTTGTCTCTCCAGGGCCTATGTCTCTCCAGGACCTATGTCTCTCCAGGGCCTATGTCTCTCCAGGGCCTATGTCTCTCCTGGGCCTATGTCTCTCCTGTGTCTATGTCGCTCCTGGGCCTATGTCTCTCCTGGGTCTATGTCTATCCAGGGCCTATGTCTCTCCTGGGCCTACTGTATGTCTCTCCTGGACCTATGTATCTCCTGGGTCTATGTCTATCCAGGGCCTATGTCTCTCCTGGGCCAATGACTCTCCTGGGTCTATGTCTCTCCTGGACCCATGTCTCTCCTAGACCTATGTCTCTCCAGGGCCTATGTCTCTCCTGGGCCTATGTCGCTCCTGGGCCTATGTCCCTCCTGGGCCAATGTCTCTATTGGGTCTTTGTCACTCCTGGGCCTATGTCTCTCCTGGGCCTACTGTATGTCACTCCTGGACCTATGTCTCTCCTGGGTCTATGTCTATCCAGGGCCTATGTCTCTTCTGGGTCTATGTCTATCCAGGGCCTATGTCTCTCCTGGACCCATGTCTCTCCTGGACCTATGTCTCTCCAGGGCCTATGTCTCTCCTGGGCCTATGACTCTCCTGGGTCTATGTCTCTCCTGGACCTATGTCTCTCCTAGACCTATGTCTCTCCTGGGCCTATGTCTCTCCAGGGCCTATGCCTCTCCTGGGCCTACTGTATGTCTCTCCTGGACCTATGTCTCTCCTGGGTCTATGTCTCTCCAGGGCCTATGTCTCTCCTGGGTCTATGTCTCTCCTGGACCTATGTCTCTCCTAGACCTATGTCTCTCCAGGGCCTATGTCTCTCCAGGGCCTATGTCTCTCCTGGGCCTACTGTATGTCTCTCCTGGACCTATGTCTCTCCTGGGTCTATATCTATCCAGGGCCTATGTCGCTCCTGGGCCTATGTCTCTCCTGGGCCTACTGTATGTCTCTCTTGGACCTATGTCTCTCCTGGGTCTATGTCTATCCAGGGCCTATGTCTCTCCTGGACCTATGTCTATCCTGGACCAATGCCTCTCCAAGACCGATGTCTCTCCAGGGCCTATGTCTCACCAGGGCTATGTCTTTCTAGGGCCTATGTCTCTCCTGGGTCTATGTCTCTCCTGGGCCAATGTCTCTCCTGGACCTATGTCTCTCCTAGACCTATTTCTCTCCAGGGCCTATGTCTCTCCTGGACCTATGTCTCTCCTGGGCCTATGTCTCTCCTGGGCCTATGTCCCTCCTGGGCCTATGTCTCTCCTGGGCCTACTGAATGTCTCTCATGGACCTATGTCTCTCCTGGGTCTATGTCTATCCAGGGCCTATGTCTCTCCTGGACCTATGTCTCTCCTGGGTCTATGTCTCTCCTGGACCTATGTCTCTCCTAGACCTATGTCTCTCCAGGGCCTATGTCTCTCCAGGGCCTATGTCTCACCAGGGCTATGTCTTTCTAGGGCCTATGTCTCTCCTGGGTCTATGTCTCTCCCGGGCCAATGTCTCTCCAGGGCCTATGTCTCTCCTGGGTCTATGTCTCTCCAGGGAATATGTCTCTCCGGGGCCTATGTCTCTCCTGGGCCTACTGTATGTCTCTCCATGGCCTACTCTATGTCTCTCCAGGGCCTAAGTCTCTCCAGGGCCTATGTCTCTCCTGGGTCTATGTCTCTCCTGGACCTATGTCTCTCCTAGACCTATGTCTCTCCAGGGCCTATGTCTCTCCAGGGCCTATGTCTCACCAGGGCTATGTCTTTCTAGGGCCTATGTCTCTCCTGGGTCTATCTCTCTCCCGGGCCAATGTCTCTCCAGGGCCTATGTCTCTCCTGGGTCTATGTCTCTCCAGGGAATATGTCTCTCCGGGGCCTATGTCTCTCCTGGGCCTACTGTATTTCTCTCCAGGGCCTACTCTATGTCTCTCCAGGGCCTAAGTCTCTCCAGGGCCTATGTCTCTCCTGGGTCTATGTCTCTCCTGGGCCTATGTCTCTCCTGGACCTATGTCTCTCTTGGGCAAGCGCGCAGGCTTGTTTGTGCGTGTGTGTGTGTAGGGGCAGACTGGCCATCAGGTGGCAGGTAGCCTAGCGGTTAAGGGCGTTCAGGCCAGTAACCGAAAGGTTGGATTCCCGAGTCAGAAAAGTAGAAGAATCTGCCTTTCTGCCCTTGAGCAAGGCAGTTAACCCCCAACAACAACTGCGACCCGGGCTTTGATGACGTGGATGTCGATTCAGGCAGCCCGCCCCCCCCCCACACCTCTCTGATTCCACTGACCTGACCACTGAACCCTGACCTGTCCACTGAACCCTGACCTCACCACTGACCCCTGACCTGACCACTAACCTGAACACTGACCTGAACACTGACCTGATTCCATGCCCGTGCAGGTGGATTAACATGGAGTTTGAGTCTACTTGACATTTTTGGCGGCTACTCTAGCTGGAGGGAATGGAAACATGGCTCTACGTGCCCAAACACACACACACCCACTCATACACACACTAATACACACTCATTCACACACATACTCACACATAATCACACACATACATACACGCACACAAACACACTCATACACACACTCACACACACACACACCCACTCATACACACACACACACACACACCCACACACCCACTCATACACACACACACTAATACACACTCATACACACACATACTCACACATAATCACACACATACATACATACACACACACACACACACACAGCTCAAGAATGTAAACAATCTCAGACACGCTATAGGAATATAAACACACACACACACTCAAACACACAAGTGAAGCGACAGTAATGATTGATTAACTTGGAAGCAGATTCATGTTCTGCAAAGTAGCCTACTGTGAGTTTACAATACACACACACACACACACACACACACACACACACACACACACAGGCCTGATTAGAGACCGCAGACACACAATAATTTCCCATCCACCATCCACTTCCCTCATCCCCAATCCTATCATCCCCTGCCCTCCCCTTCATAGATAACAGCAAGGGATCTGTGCAGTCCTAGGAAGAATGGCCTATAGCATGACACTGATGTTAATCTTTCTGGTGTTATTGAATGAATAGCGTTGTTGTTGTTTTACTGTAATGTGTATTCATGTAATGACCGTAAAGGATGACTGTGCTCTTGGTCTGGTAATGAAGAGCTAAGGCAATTAACTGTTATCTGTCCTGTCAGGAAAGCTGTCGGTGTGTGTGTGTGTGCATGTGTGTGTGTGTGTGTGTGTGTGTGTGTGTGTGTGTGTGTGTCAGTGGAGTAGAGAGGCACTAAGGTCTGTGTGAAAACAGAGAAGATAAGTCAGTCTTAATAATCCTCTGTCTGCTCTACCAACCTGTCTAATACAGCTATCTGATGAATATCTCTAAAAGATGTACACACACACACACACACACACACAAACGAAAATGTAGACAGACACACACACAGAGTTATACTCATGGAACACTTTCTCAATGGCTCTCATATAAACTAATCAAACACGGAGCCCCTAAACTCTGACGTTTTCCCTTAACATCATGTGCAACATCAGGTGCATCATCAGGTTTAACATCAGGTTTAACATCAGGTTTAACATCAGATGCGTCATCAGGTGCAACATCAGGTGGAACATCAGGTGCATCATCAGGTTTAACATTAGGTTTAACATCAGGTTTAACATCAGATGCGTCATCAGGTGCAACATCAGGTGCAACATCAGGTGCGTCATCAGGTGCAACATCAGGTTTAACATCAGGTGCCTCATCAGGTTTAACATCAGGTGCAACATCAGGTTTAACATCAGGTGCGTCATCAGGTTTAACATCAGGTGGAACATCAGGTTTAACATCAGGTGCAACATCAGGTTTAACATCAGGTTTAACATCAGGTGCAACATCAGGTTTAACATCAGGTGGAACATCAGGTTTAACATCAGGTGCGTTATCAGGTGCAACATCAGGTTTAACATCAGGTGCAACATCAGGTTTAACATCAGGTGCAACATCAGGTTTAACATCAGGTGCAACATCAGGTTTAACATCAGGTGCAACATCAGGTTTAACATCAGGTGCAACATCAGGTGCATCATCAGGTTTAACATCAGGTGTAACATCAGGTGCAACATCAAGTGTAACATCAGGTGCATCATCAGGTGTAACATCAGGTGCAACATCAGGTGTAACATCAGGTGTAACATCAGGTGCAACATCAGGTGCAACATCAGGTGTAACATCAGGTGTAACATCAGGTGTAACATCAGGTGCGTCTAGTTCAACCACAGAAGCTCTTTAGGATGGGACTTCTACAGTAGAAGCCTTCAATTAAACCTTGTCTGATTGGACAATAGGTTTGATCCCACGTGTATCAGAGGGTCACATCTCTGTTCCCGTTCCAGCCCAATGCCTTCTCTCTCTGTTCGACGTTCTGATATCCATCCCTGATAAAGGAAAACTAGAAATGCTCCTGCTTGAGCAGAGCGTGTCGGCAAGGGAGAGGCCCATGAAGACATTCTCATATTCCCAGAGTGCATCAGAGAGAGGAACACTACTGTGGGAACACTACGGAATCATGCACCGCATCATAGATAGAGGAGGGGATGGGAGCAGAGGGGATGGGAGGAGAGGGGAGAGTAGGGAGGGGAGGGGGAGAAGGGGAAAGGAAAGTATGGGAAAGAAGAGGAGAGGAGGGAAAAGGAGAGGAAAGGAGGGGAAAGGAGAGGAGGGTAGAATAGGGGAAAGGAGAGGGGAGGAGGGGAAAGAAGAGGGAGAGGAGGAGGGGAGGAAAATGAGAGGGAGAGGAGGGGGAAGGAGAGGAAAAGAGAGGAGAGGAAATGAGAGGCGAGCAGAGGGGAGGAGAGGAAAGGGGAGGAGGGAAAGGAGAGGAGGTAAGGAAAGGAAAGGAGGGGAAAGGAAAGGAGAGAAGAGGAGAGGAGAGGAGAGGAGAGGAGAATGGAGAGGAGAATGGAAAGGAGAGGAGGGGAGAGGAAAGGAGAAGAGGGGAAAGGAGAGGAATTGAGAGGAGAGGAAATGAGAGGTGAGCAGAGGGGAGGAGAGGAAAGGGGAGGAGGGGAAAGGGGAGGAGGGGAGAGGAGAGGAGAGGAGAGGAGAGGAGAGGAGAGGAGAGGAGAGGAGAGGAGAGGAATGGAGAGGAGAGGGAGGGGAGGGGAGAGGAAAGGAGAAGAGGGGAAAGGAAAGGAGAGGAGAGGAAAGGAGAGGAGAGGAAAGGAAAGGAGAGGAGAGGAAGGGAGAGGGGAGAGGAGGGGAAAGGAGAGGAGAGGAGACGAAGGGAGAGGAGGGGAAAGGAGAGGAGATGAAGGGAGAGGAGGGGAAAGGAGAGAATTGAGAGGAGAGGAGGGGAAAGGAGAGGAGAGGAGAGGAAAGGAGAGTCAGAGCAGAGGGGTGGAGGGGAAAGGAGACGAGGTAAAAAGGAGAGGAGAGGGGGAGAATGAGAAGAGAGGGGAGCAGATGTAAGGAGGAGAAAGGAGAGGAGGGAAGTGGAAAGGAGAGGAGGGGAAAGGAGAAGAGAGGAGATGAAATGAGAGGTGGGAAATGAGAGGAGAGGAAGGAGAGGAGAGGGGAGCAGATGGGAGGAGGAGAAAGAAAGGGGGGGAGGAGGGGAAATGAGGGGAGAGGAAGGGAAAGGAGAGGCGAGACCAGATGAACATGGAGCGAAAGAGGGAGTAGGTGTAGAGGATAGGGAGGAGACAGATCAACATTGAGAGAATAATGTCCTTGCTTCAGACAGATAATGATGAACAAGCTATGCAATGCTGTCCTTAGAATAACAACCTTCTCCATAGATTCCCATGGTGGAGGGAATGGGAGAGGGCTTAGAAAGAGAGGGGGCACATAGTACGATCATGACAGCTAATAAAAGGAAGAGGTAAGAAAAGACAAGCATGAAACATCAAAAAGAGAATAAACAAGCTGGTACTTGTTCAGCATCCAAGGTCGCTTTTGTTACACTTCTGTTAAAGGAAAAGTTATATCCAAAACTCCCATTAACAGCTTAATAATCCTTTAAATCAACCAGCATTTATTATACAGCACAAGCATGGAACACCCTCTCTCTCTCTCTCTCTCTCTCTCCTCTCTCTCTCTCTCTCTCTCTCTCTCTCTCTCTCTCTCTCTCTCTCTCTCTTCCTCCTCTCTCTCTCTCTCTCTCTCTCTCTCTCTCTCTCTCCTCTCTCTCTCTATCTCTCTCTCTCTCTCTCTTCTCTCTCTCTCTCCTCTCTTAGTTTCTCTATCCTCTCTCTCTCTCTCTCCTCTCCAAGTTTCTCTATCCCTCTCTCTCTCCTCTCACGTTCTCTATTCTCTCTCTCTCTCTCTCTCTCCATCCCTCCCTCTCTCTCTCTCTCCCTCTCTCTCTCTCTCTCCTCTCTCCTCCTCTCCTCTCCTCTCTCTCCTCCTCTCTCTCTCTCTCTCTCTCTCTCTCTCTCTCTCTCTCTCCTCTCTCTCTCTCTCTCTCTCTCTCTCTCTCTCTCTCTCTCTCTCTCTCTCTCTCTCTCTCTTCTCTCTCTCTCTCTCTTCTCTCTCTAAGTTCTCTCTCTCTCTCTCTCTCTCTCCTCTCCCAAGTTTTCTCTATCCCTCTCTCTCTCTCCTATCTCTCCTCTCTTCTCTCTCTCTCTCTCTCTCTCCGTCTCTCTCTCTCTCTCTCTCTCTCCTCCTCCAAGTTTCTCTATCCCTCTCTCTCTCTCTCTCTCTCCTCTCCAAGTTTCTCTATCCCTCTCTCTCTCCTCTCCAAGTTTCTATATTCCTCTCTCTCTCTTCCTCTCCAATTTCCTCTCTCTCTCTCTTCTCTCTCTCTCTCTCTCTCTCTCTCTCTCTTCTCTCTCTCTCTCTCTCTCTCTCTCTCTCTCTCTCTCTCTCTCTCTCTCTCTCTCTCTCTCTCTCTCTCTCTCTCTCTCTCTCTCTAAGTTTCTCTTCCTCTCTCTCTCTCCTCTCCAAGTTTCTCTATCCCTCTCTCTCTCTCTCTCTCTCTCTCTCTCTCCAAGTTTCTCTATATCTCTCTCTCTCTCTCTCCTCTCCAAGTTTCTCTATCCTCTCTCTCTCTCTCTCTCCTCTCCAAGTTTCTCTATCCTCTCTCTCTCTCTCTCTCTCTCCTCTCCAAGTTCTCTCCTCTCTCTCTCTCTCCTCCTCTCCAAGTTTCTCTATCCTCTCTCTCTCTCTCTCCTCTCCAAGTTTCTCTATCCCTCTCGGTCTCCTCCGTCTTTACCCTACTCACTTTCTTTATCTCTCTCTATCTGGTTATCCCTCTCTCTGCCCTCCCTCCCTCCCTCCCTCCCTCCCTCCCTCCTCTCTGCCCTCCCTCCCTCCCTGCATAGAGGCAGTGTAGTCTTTTATAAGAAGTGTAATATTAAATAAACACTTCGTGTGGTTCTCCTGCTGACCTTGCTCCACTGACTCTATTAGAACATTGACCTTCAAAGGAGTAACTCACCTGAACTGGCCCGGGACTGAACATGCTCACACTTTATTTGGAAAGTCTGAATTTTCATGCTCTACAGATGGTCATACTATCAACAAACTATCTGTTGATAAGCAACTGCTTACTAAGGTTACGGTTAGGTTTAGAATAAGGGTTAGGGTTAAAGTTAGGGCTAGGGTAAGTGTTACGTTTGAGGTTAGGATAAGGGTTAGGGTAAGTGTTACGTTTGGGGGTTAGGATAAGGGTAAGTGTTACGTTTGAGGTTAGGATAAGGGTTAGGGTAAGTGTTACGTTTGGGGTTAGGATAAGGGTAAGTGTTACGTTTGGGGTTAGGATAAGGGTTAGGGTAAGTGTTACGTTTGGGGTTAGGATAATGGTTAGGGTAAGTGTTACGTTTGGGGTTAGGATAAGGGTTAGGGTAAGTGTTACGTTTGGGGTTAGGATAAGGGTAAGTGTTACGTTTGAGGTTAGGATAAGGGTTAGGGTAAGTGTTACGTTTGGGGTTAGGATAAGGGTAAGTGTTACGTTTGAGGTTAGGATAAGGGTTAGGGTAAGTGTTACGTTTGGGGTTAGGATAAGGGTAAGTGTTACGTTTGGGGTTAGGATAAGGGTTAGGGTAAGTGTTACGTTTGGGGTTAGGATAAGGGTAAGTGTTACGTTTGGGGTTAGGATA
>NC_143045.1:33472500-33522500 GCF_057628025.1 Oncorhynchus mykiss
GTGAGTGAAGTGTTTACTGTAATGTTACTGTAATTTTTAAGAATATATACATAAAGTAAGCAGTGTAGCGTAAGTATAATACAGGAATGCTCAATTTATAGTCCAATATTTACACATGTATTGTGTGTGTGTGTGTGTGTGTGTGTGTGAGAGAGAGAGTGTGTGAGTGCATGTGTGCTAAGGTTTGGAGAATCAGAGCAAGTGGTCAGTCCAGTTCAAGTGTTCAGCAGTCTGATGCTTTGTATGCAGAAACTGTTTATGAGCCTGTTGGTGTCAGACTTCATGCTCCAATACCGTCTGCCCAACAGTAAGGGAGTGAACTAGTGGCTGGGCTGTGTGAGGTCCTTGATGATGCTGGGGGCCTGCCTCAGGCACCATTTAGATGATGTGTCCTGGGTGGGTGGGAACACGGTCCCAGTGATGTACTGGGCCGTCTTCAAACACCTGCTGGAGGGCCTTGGGGCGGCGTGCCGAATTTCTTCAACCGCCTTAGGAAGTAGAGATGCTGTTGCACCCTCTTGTTGGTCCATGTCAAGTCTTCACCTTACATCTGTATACTTCTGACTCTTCTTTGGACACTGTGTTAACTAACCTCCAGACGAGCTTCAATGCCATTCAACTCTCCTTCCGTGGCCTCCAACTACTCTTAAATACAAGTAAAACTAAATGCATGCTCTTCAACCGATCGCTGCCCACACCCACCTTCCTGTCTAGCATCACTACTCTGGATGGTTCTGACTGAGAATATGTGGACAACTACAAATACCAAGGTGTCTGGTTAGACTGTAAACACTCCTTCCAGACTCACATTAAGCATCTTCAATCCAAAATTAAATCTAGAATTGCAAAAATCACTGAAGCTGGAGACTCATATCTCCCTGATGAACTTTAAGCACCAGCTGTCAGAGCAGCTCACAGATCACTGCACCTGTGCATAGCCCATCTGTAAATAGCCTATCCAACTACCTCATCCCCATACTGTTATTTATTTTCTTCTCCTTTTCACCCCAGTATCTCTACTTGCACATTCATCTTCTGCACATCTATCACTCCAGTGTTTAATTGCTAAATTGTAATTACTTTGCCACTATGGCCTATGTATTGCCTTACCTCCGTTATCTTACCTCATTAGCTCACACTGTGTATAGATTTTTTTCTATTGTGTTATTGACTGTATGTTTGTTTATTCCATGTGTAACTGTGTTGTTGATTGTGTCGGACTGCTTTGCTTTATCTTGGCCAGGTCGCAGTTGTAAATGAGAACTTGTTCTCAACTGGCCTACCTGGTTAAATAAAGGTCAAATAAATAAATACAAAAAAGTGGATGCAGAGGAACTTAAAACTGCTGACTCTCCATTGCAGTCTCATTGATGTGGATCGGGGCATGTTCTGTCCTCTGCTTCCTGAAGTCAACAATCATCTCCTTTGTTTTGCTGACATTGAGGGAGAGACTGTTGTCTTGTCACAATGCAAAGCCTCCTGTAGTATCTACAAAACAAGAAAATAACAAGGCCTCAATATAATATAGGCATTACGGAAATATCTGCAGATGTCAGCACAGCCTTCAGCAGCCTGAATAGGCTACACTTTGCAAAATAATATTATATGAATTTCATGCTATTACAGGTGAATGAACAGAATACATACATACACCAAATGAGTGAAAAGTTTAGATGTAATAATGCTGTATAATAGCCTGGAACTCTTTTAGACGTGCTTGCATTTGCTCAGTGAAATTATGAAATGAAGAACATTGTCAGACATGGTTTCCACTTATTCAACAGGCGCTTCAACAAGTGAATTCATGTCAGAGTTCTTCCCGGGACAAGTTTTGCCCAGAGGGCATACTTTATTAGTGTCAGTGTGCAATGCTGTCACTGACTCTTCTCCTCCTGTTAATTTCGTCTCCAGTCAAGTTTCTTTCTCGCTGAAAATTCCCTTCCTGGCTCCTTCTCACTCTCTCTTTGTGTGTGTCTGACTGTGACTGTGATCTCCCACGTTCTTTTTTTCCGCTAAAATGTTCCTTCTGGTCTATTTCCTCGTCCCGGATCACGGAAGAGGGACAACCCTCCTCTACTGAAGTCTGCCCCTCTGACCGACTGAAGATTCACACACAAGTGTGTGTGTGTAGAGAGCTACGGCGAGAGACACACAATCTTAGCCTCGAAGTTCAGCTGTTGGAACGCATTTCCAGCGCGCTCTGATATCAGAGAAGCTAAAGGAATGTGGACTGTTTCTCATGGAATTACCCGTGAGGATTAACTCGCGATAAGAAATCGGCGCCCGTGCTTGTGTTTGACCGTGGACGGGAGTATATGTCTGAGGTATATGAACCTGCTCGGTGTTCTGTAGCCGCAGAGCTCATGCATGGTGAGTTTGAGACAGGCAGTTTGCTCCAGTCCAACTTCACAGTGAAAAGCAAATCGGGAGAAATGATGCGAATAGCACGAAAGTTTTAAGCAAACTTTTACTTGAGTCTCTAGAGAAAACACAAGTAGGTAATTGGTCTCTTTTCAGAACAGTAAATTGTCCTTCCACGTTTGGGAATTCAGTTTACGGTGTGCAAACGCCACGGACAGAATGAACTTCTCTGGGCGCGTGGTACTTGCGCTGTTGCTCGCCCTGCTGGTGGGCTTTACCGGGGGCACACAAGCCCAAGTAGTGTCCGCCAAGGTGATGCGGTCGTCAAACTTGAGGCGAGATGGTGAGTTTTTGATTTGTGTAAGTCAATTTTGTGTGAATGTACAGTAACAAGTGTTTCAACAACAAAGCAACTGGTGTTTTGGACAAACTGTCTGTAGCCTATAATGGGTGGTAATATAATTACTCTTAGTAATGATTTGAGTTCTGATCACAATGGATTTATACTTGCAGTTGTTTGGTTACAGATGACATTGAAAGAGGTCCTTATGAACAATGTTGGTTAATTAGGCCTAGACACATCAGACTTCTACAATGTATTCTAAAATATCCACATTAACAATACTCAATTGAATTATAAAACAATGAAAGGTGAATATAGAACTATAGAAGTTGAATGTAATCTTGATTAGACAGTCCATGTCATAAGTGGCCTGTCAGGAGAAGCCTAGATGTTGTTTCATCTAGTGGTGTGTATGTCTTAGTCCGTGGTGACAAATGACCTGGCTACTCATGGGAAGTCAGCTTTTTGTGTTGACCTGTTCAAATGACCTAGACACACTATTGTTACTTTGTCTGAGAGAGACAGAGGGGAGAGTGGAGGTGATCAAGAGCAGAGGAGCGAAGGCAGATGAGAGGGAATGAAAGAGACAGCTGCATGGGGCTATGGAAAGAATAGGGGGAAAGACAAATGGAAAGGGCGAGAGACCCCATTTAGGATATAGGGCACAGGCAGCAGGAGGAGAAGAGAGAGTACCAGTTGAGTTTTGTAGAACAGTGTTGTAGAACCACAGTAACATTGTCCTCAGTGTTGTAGAACCACAGTAACATTGCCCTCAGTGTTCTAGAACCACAGTAACATTGTTCTCAGTGTTGTAAAACCACAGTAACACAGTAACATTGTCCCCAGTGTTGTAAAACTACAGTAAAACAGTAACATTGTCCTCAGTGTTGTAAAACCACAGTAACATTGTTCTCCGTGTTGTAAAACCACAGTAACATTGTTCTCCGTGTTGTAAAACCACAGTAACACATTAACATTGTCCTCAGTGTTGTAAAACCACAGTAACATTGTTCTCAGTTTTGTAAAACCACAGTAACACAGTAACATTGTCCTCAGTGTTGTAAAACCACAGTAACACAGTAACATTGTCCTCAGTGTTGTAAAACCACAGTAACATTGTCCTCAGTGTTGTAAAACCACAGTAACACAGTAACATTGTCCTCAGTGTTGTAAAACCACAGTAACACAGTAACATTGTCCTCAGTGTTGTAAAACCACAGTAACATTGTCCTCAGTGTTGTAAAACCACAGTAACATTGTCCTCAGTGTTGTAAAACCACAGTAACATTGTCCTCAGTGTTGTAGAACCACAGTAACATTGTACTCAGTGTTGTAAAACCACAGTAACACAGTAACATTGTCCTCAGTGTTCTACATCCACAGTAACATTGTTCTCAGTGTAGTAGAACCACAGTAACATTGTCTTCAGTGTTGTAAAACCACAGTAACATTGTCCTCAGTGTTGTAAAACCACAGTAACATTGTCCTCAGTGTTGTAGAACCACAGTAACATTGTCCTCATTGTTGTAGAACAACAGTAACATTGTCCTCAGTGTTGTAGAACCACAGTAACACAGTAACATTGTCCTCAGTGTTCTACAACCACAGTAACATTGTTCTCAGTGTAGTAGAACCACAGTAACATTGTCCTCAGTGTTGTAGAACCACAGTAACACAGTAACATTGTCCTCAGTGTTCTACAACCACAGTAACATTGTTCTCAGTGTAGTAGAACCACAGTAACATTGTCCTCAGTGTTCTGGTCTTTTCTTACCTGTAGTCATAGCTACCTTGTTGACCTGGTCATCCTCAGTGTTGTAGAACCACAGTAACATTGTTCTCAGTGTTGTAGAACCACAGTAACATTGTCCTCAGTGTTGTAGAACAACAGTAACATTGTCCCCAGTGTTGTAGAACCACAGTAACATTGTCCTCAGTGTTGTAGAACCACAGTAACACAGTAACATTGTACTCAGTGTTGTAAAACCACAGTAACATTGTCCTCAGTGTTCTACAACCACAGTAACATTGTTCTCAGTGTAGTTGAACCACAGTAACATTGTCCTCAGTGTTCTGGTCTTTTCTTACCTGTAGTCATAGCTACCTTGTTGACCTGGTCATCCTCAGTGTTGTAGAACCACAGTAACATTGTTCTCAGTGTTGTAGAACCACAGTAACATTGTCCTCAGTGTTGTAGAACCACAGTAACATTGTCCTCAGTGTTGTAGAACAACAGTAACATTGTCCCCAGTGTTGTAGAACCACAGTAACATTGTCCTCAGTGTTGTAGAACCACAGTAACATTGTACTCAGTGTTGTAAAACCACAGTAACATTGTCCTCAGTGTTGTAGAACCACAGTAACATTGTTCTCAGTGTTGTAGAACCACAGTAACATTGTCCTCAGTGTTGTAGAACCACAGTAACACTAACAACCCACAGGTGTCATTTAGTTTAGCCTGGAGACTACAGCCACATCCACAGCAGAATGCCTACATTATAACAGTCTGTCTCTCTAATTCACACACAGCTGCCTGCTATGAGCCTCTTTCTGGGCAGAGAAAGAGGAAAATACCACAGTATCACTTACACCTCTGTGCCATGCTCTAGGCCCTGGTTCGTCTCGCACTCCTCCTGTGTGTGTGTGTGTGTGTGTGTGTGTACGCTCCATATGCCGTATCAACTAAGAGTCTCAGCGGGAGAGGCCCATCCTAATGGATTGGGTAATTTGGGTCTGTATGCAGATTGTTGATCTGATCTCCAGTGTTTGGATTCTTTCAATACTCCAACCTCCCTTTACTTCTGACAGGTGTGTGTGTGGACACATTAGCAACATTCATCAAAATTGTTAAAAGGTGATGAAAACAATTGTAACAAATGCAACAGTTGGACAATGAAGATCCTCCAAACTGTTTGATAAAAAATAAAATAATAATAATAATAATATATATTTATATATGTATGTGTATGTGTGTGTGTGTGTGTACACGTACGTACATATACATACAGTTGAAGTTGGAAGTTCACATACACCTTAGCCAAATACATTTAAACTCAATTTTTCACAATTCCTGACATTTAATCCTAGTAAAAATTCCCTGTCTTAGGTCAGATAGGATCACCACTTTATTTTAAGAATGTGAAATGTCAGAATAATAGTTGAGAGAATTATTTCATCACATTCCCAGTGGGTCAGAAGTTTACATACACTCAATTTGTATTTAGTAGCATTACCTTTAAATTGTTTAACTTGGGTCAAATATTTTGGGTAGCCTTCCACGAGCTTCCCACAATAAGTTGTGTGAATATAGGCCCAGAATCTCCTGACAAAGCTGGTGTAACTGAGTCAGGTTTGTAGGCCTGCTTGCTTGCACACACTTTTTCAGTTCTGCCCACATATTTTTTATGGGATTGAAGTCAGGGCTTTGTGAAAGCTACTCCAATACCTTGACTTTGTTGTCCTTAAGCCATTTTGACACAACTTTGGAAGTATGCTTGGGGTTATTGTCCAATTGGAAGACCCATTTGCGATCAAGCTTTAAACTTCCTGACTGATGTCTTGAGATGTTGCTTCAATATATCCACACAATTTTCAAGCCTCATGATGCCATATATTTTGTGAAGTGCACCAGTCCCTCCTGCAGCAAAGCACCCCCACAATATGATGCTGCCACCCCCGTGCTTCACGGTTGGAATGGTGTTCTTCGGCTTGCAAGCCTCCCCCTTTTTCCTTCCAACATAATGATGGTCATTATGGCCAAACAGTATTATTTTTGTTTCATCAGACTAGAGGACATTTCTCCAAAAAGTACGATCTTTGTCCCCATGTGCAGTTCCAAACCGTAGTCTGGCTTTTTTATGGCAGTTTTGGGGCAGTGGCTTCTTCCTTGGTGAGCGACCTTTCAGGTTATGTCGATATAGGACTCGTTTTACTTTGGATATAGATACTTTTGTACCTGTTTCCTGCAGCATCTTCACATGGGCCTTTGCTGTTGTTCTGGGATTGATTTGCACTTTTCACACCAAAGTATGTTCATCTCTAGGAGACAGAACGCGTCTCCTTCCTGAGCATTATGGCGGCTGCGTGGTCCCATGGTGTTTATACTTGCATACTATTGTTTGTACAGATGAACGTGGTACCTTCAGGCATTTGGAAATTGCTCCCAAGGATGAACTAGACTTGTGGAGGTCTACAATTTTGAGTTTTGGCTGATTTCTTTTGATTTTTCCATAATGTCAAGCAAAGAGGCACTGAGTTTGAAGGTAGGCCTTGAAATACATCCACAGGTACACCTCCAATTGACTCAAACTATGTCAATTAGCCTATCAGAAGCTTCTAAAGTCATGACATAATTTTCTGGAATTTTCCAAGCTGTTTAAAGGCACAGTCAACTTATAGTATGTAAACTTCTGACCCACTGGAATTGTGATACTGTGAATTGTAAGTTAAATAATCTGTCTGTAAACAATTGTTGGAAAAATGACTTGTGTCATGCACAAGTAGTTTTGCATAGTTCCACAAGTATGTCAGTAGCAGGATACTCTCAGATTGAAAATCAACAGGCTTGGCTGTAAATAACACCTATCTATACATACACACACACACACACCTGTCTACATACTTTACATTGTTTGCAAGATCAGACATAATACCACTGTATCCCAGTGTTCATTTTTGGAAGTTGCTTTAATTTCATCTGTATTAAATGTCTGTCAGGCTCGTTGATATGATTGGTCCAAGGCGCAGCGTGTATAGGGTTCCACATGTTTTAATTCATCGAAACTCACCAACAAAACAATAAAGAACAAACGAGACGTAACGACTGGAGTGCTCACAGGCACTACACAAAAACAAGATCCCACACACTAAGGTGGGAAAAAAGGCTGCCAAAGTATGATCCCCAATCAGAGACAACGATAGACAGCTGCCTCTGATTGGGAACCATACCCGGTCAACGGTCAAATAAAAAAACTAGAATGCCCACCCAAATCACACCCGACCTAACCAAATAGAGAAATAATAGAGAAATAAAAAGGCTCTTTAACCTGTTAGAGCTCTAGGGGCGCTATTTCATTTTTGGATAAAAAACGTTCCCGTTTTAAGCGCGATATTTTGTCACGAAAAGATGCTCGACTATGCATATTCTTGACAGTTTTGGAAAGAAAACACTCTGAAGTTTCAGAATCTGCAAAGATTTTGTCTGTAAGTGCCCCAGAACTCATTCTACAGGCGAAACCAAGATGATGCATCAACCAGGAATTAGCAGAATTTCTGAAGCTCTGTTTTCCATTGTCTCCTTATATGGCTGTGATTGCGCAAGGAATGAGCCTACACTTTCTGTCGTTCGCCCAAGGTCTTAGCAGCATTGTGACGTATTTGTAGGCATATCATTGGAAGATTGACCATAAGAGACTACATTTTCCAAGTGTCCGCCTGGTGTCCTGCGTCGAATTCGGTGCGCAATTGCCAGCTGCTTCTACTTTACCATTTGATTCAGGGGAGAAAGCATGTGTCCAAGAACGATGTATCAATGAAGAGATATGTGAAAAACACCTTGATGATTGATTCTAAACAACGTTTGCCATGTTTTCAGTCGATATTATGGAGTTAATTTGGAAAAAAGTTCGCGTTTTGAGGACTGAATTTTCGGATTTTTTTTGGTAGCCAAATGTGATGTATAAAACGGAGCTATTTCTAATACACAAGGAATCTTTTTGGAAAAACTGAGCATCTGCTATCTAACTGAGAGTATCCTCATTGAAAACATCAGAAGTTCTTCAAAGGTAAATTATTTTATTTGAAGGCTTTTATGTTTTTGTTAATGTTGCGTGCTGGATGCTAACGCTAATGCTAACGCTAAATGCTAACGCGAAATGCTAACTCTAGCTAGCTACTTTTACACAAATGATTGTTTTCCTATGGTTGAGAAGCATATTTTGAAAATCTGAGATGACAGTGTTGTTTACAAAAGGCTAAGCTTGAGAGATGGCATATTTATTTCATTTCATTTGCGATTTTCATAAATAGTTAACGTTGTGTTATGCTAATGAGCTTGCTGATAGATTTACACAATCCTGGATACAGGGGTTTTTTCATAGCTAAACGTGACGCAGAAAACGGAGCGATTTGTCCTAAACAAATAATCTTTCAGGAAAAACTGAACATTTGCTATCTGAGAGTCTCCTCATTGAAAACATCTGAAGTTCTTCAAAGGTAAATGATTTTATTTGAATGCTTTTCTGTTTTTTTGTGTAAATGTTGCCAGCTGAATACTAATGCTAAATGCTACGTTAGCCATCAATACTGTTACACAAATGCTTGTTTTGCAATGGTTGAGAAGCATATTTTGAAAATCTGAGATGACAGTGTTGTTAACAAAAGGCTAAGCTTGAGAGCTAGCATATTTATTTCATTTCATTTGCGATTTTCATGAATAGTTAACGTTGCGTTATGGTAATGAGCTTGAGTCTGTATTCGTGACAGTACCCCCCCCCCCCCCCCCCCCCCCCCAAAGTTGCGGACTCCGGCCGCAAAACCTGACTCCATGGGGGAGGGTCTGGGTGGGCATCTAGCCTCTGTGGTGGCTCCGGTTCGGGACGTAGACCCCGCTCCGCTCGCTGATCCCTCCGCTTCCGCCTCCGCTTCCGTGGAACCGGACCGTGGATCTTCGCCGGAGGTTCCGGACCGTGGATTGTCGTCGGGGACTCCGGACCGTAAGATTGTCGTCGGGGACTTCCGGACCGTAAGATTGTCGTCGGGGACTCCGGACCGTAAGATTGTCGTCGGGGACTCCGGACCGTAAGATTGTCGTCGGGGACTCCGGACCGTAAGATTGTCGTCGGGGACTCCGGACCGTAAGATTGTCGTCGGGGACTCCGGACCGTAAGATTGTCGTCAGGGACTCCGGACCGTAAGATTGTCGTCGGGGACTCCGGACCGTAAGATCGGCGTCGGGGACTCCGGACCGTAAAATCGGCGTCGGGGACTCCGGACCGTAAGATCGTCGTTGGGGACTCCTGAACCTTCACAGGAGGCTCTAAGCTGGGAACCCCCACTGGAGGCTCTAGACTGCAGACCATCACTGGAGGCTCTGGACCGCCGACCGTCGCTGGAGGCTCTGGACCGTCGCTGGAGGTTCTGGACCGGCGCTGGAGGCTCTGGACCGTCACTGGAGGCTCTGGACCGCCGACCGTCACTGGAGGCTCTGGACCGCCGACCGTCACTGGAGGCTCTGGACCGCCGACCGTCACTGGAGGCTCTGAACCGCCGACCGTCGCTGGAGGCTCTGGACCGTCACTGGAGGCTCTGGACCGCCGACCGTCACTGGAGGCTCTGGACCGTCACTGGAGGCTCTGGACCGTCACTGGAGGCTCTGGACCGTCGCTGGAGGCTCTGAACCGCCGACCGTCACTGGAGGCTCTGGACCGCCGACCGTCACTGGAGGCTCTGGACCGTCACTGAAGGCTCTGGACCGTCACTGGAGGTTCTGGACCGTCACTGGAGGCTCTGAACCGCCGACTGTCACTGGAGGCTCTAGACCGCCGACCGTCACTGGAGGCTCTGGACCGCCGACCGTCGCTGGAGGCTCTGGACCGTCGCTGGAGGCTCTGGACCGTCACTGGAGGCTCTGGACCGTCGCTGGAGGCTCTGGACCGCCGACCGTTGCTGGAGGCTCCAGCGAACCATACCCGGCCAACAAAGATATAGAAAAACTAGAATGCCCACCCAAATCACACCCCGACCTAACCAAATAGAGAAATAAAAACGCTCTCTAAGGTCAGGGCGTGACAATGTCTACTACTTTTTAAATTCCACAAGAACTTACCACCAGTCAAAATAAAGTAGTCTGTCTTGTGGTGTCGAGACGATGTGTTAAATGTCTGACGCAGCTTTAGCGTTCTTATCGATGCAACGGAAATATAATGTATTCCATTGAGCCCAATTCAGCCATTCCCGGGGTGTGTCTGACAGGGTTCTGCAGGAATAACGTTACCTGGCATAACTTTACCTGGCAAAACGTTACCTGGCATAACGTTACCTGGCATAACGTTACCTGGCATAGCGTTACCTGGCATAGCGTTACCTGGCATAACGTTACCTGGCATAACGTTACCTGGCATAACGTTACCTGGCATAACGTTACCTGGCATAGCGTTACCTGGCATAGCGTTACCTGGCATAACGTTACCTGGCATAACGTTACCTGGCATAGCGTTACCTGGCATAACGTTACCTGGCATAGCGTTACCTGGCATAACGTTACCTGGCATAACGTTACCTGGCATAACGTTACCTGGCATAGCGTTACCTGGCATAGCGTTACCTGGCATAACGTTACCTGGCATAGCGTTACCTGGCATAGCGTTACCTGGCATAACGTTACCTGGCATAACGTTACCTGGCATAACGTTACCTGGCATAACGTTACCTGGCATAGCGTTACCTGGCATAGCGTTACCTGGCATAACGTTACCTGGCATAACGTTACCTGGCATAACGTTACCTGGCATAACGTTACCTGGCATAGCGTTACCTGGCATAACGTTACCTGGCATAGCGTTACCTGGCATAACGTTACCTGGCATAACGTTACCTGAAAAAAGTATGAAAGAGTCGCAAGAGTAAAATGAAACCGATCAATCTGTTGAGATTTAAGTGTCAAGCGAATTTTTCAAACACAGGTAATAGATGTCTGAAAAACACAGATCCTTAGGTGGGTACAGTGCTGTCTTGGGACTTCAGGTTGACACAGACCCCTCATCATTGAACTAACACATCATTTGGTATAGTGTGTGTGTGTGTGATTTTGGTTGGCAAGCTCTGTCACACGGCGCATTCAGGAATTCCCACCAAGGTTTCTCCTGTGTTTGTTTAGCGTTGTATTCATACTCCCCTCCTCACCATAAGTGTGTGTGCTTGGCAAACAATATTTGGCCTTTGTGTTCAAAACAACCCATCACCTTCACTGAGGAGACAGCAGACAACACACAGAGAGAGACACACACACACAGAGACATACACACAGAGATAGAGAGACATATATACTCACACACACTGAGAGAGACATACACACAGAGAGAGAGAGAGAGAGAGAGAGAGACATATATATACACACACTGAGAGAGACATACACACAGAGAGAGAGAGAGAGAGAGAGACATATATATACACACACAGAGAGAGACATCACACAGAGAGACATACACACAGAGAGAGAGAGAGAGATACACACAGAGAGAGAGAGACATGTACACACACACACACACAGAGAGACATGTACACACACACACACACACAGAGAGACCTGTACACACACACACAGAGAGAGAGACATATACACACACACAGAGAGAGAGACATATACACACACACAGAGAGAGAGAGACAAATATACACACACACACAGAGAGACATACACACAGAGAGAGAGAGAGACATGCACAGAGTGAGAGAGAGAGAGAGAGAGAGGCGCGCACACACAGAGGGACACACATGCAGACAGAGAGAGGCGCACACCCACACAAAACCACACACATACACTCACTGACAAACTCCCAACCTCCTCATGAAAACAAAGTGTTTTTAATTTATTAAAGACACCATATAGGAAAGAGGCCCACCTCTCTTATCTCACTCTCTGGTCTACACCATTGCATATCGCTCTGTACGTCCCCACCTTTAATATGTCTGATTCCTTCCTCAATCTCTCCATCTTTCTTTCTCTTCTTTAATCAAAGGCTGGTTCCGCTGCGGGTCTCAGAGCAAATCTAATATGGCAAAGAGTGTTTGCAAGTAACACACACACACACTGACAACAGTCTGTTTAGACATCAAAGTCTGCTGAAGAATGAAAGGCTGTTCCTGAATGTGCAACTTCCAACACACACTGTGAACATTATGTTCTTCTTCAACTGCACTGTTGGTTAAGGGTTTTATCAGTTAGCATTTCACGGTAAAGTCTACACTTGTTGTATTCAGCATTTCACGGTAAAGTCTACACCTGTTGTATTCAGCATTTCACGGTAAAGTCTACACTTGTTGTATTCAGCATTTCACGGTAAAGTCTACACTTGTTGTATTCAGCATTTCACGGTAAAGTCTACACCTGTTGTATTCAGCATTTCACGGTAAAGTCTACACTTGTTGTATTCAGCATTTCACGGTAAAGTCTACACTTGTTGTATTCAGCATTTCACGGTAAAGTCTACACTTGTTGTATTCAGCATTTCACGGTAAAGTCTACACCTGTTGTATTCAGCATTTCACGGTAAAGTCTACACCTGTTGTATTCAGCATTTCACGGTAAAGTCTACACTTGTTGTATTCAGCATTTCACGGTAAAGTCTACACTTGTTGTATTCAGCATTTCACGGTAAAGTCTACACTTGTTGTATTCGGCGCATGTGACAGACATTTTGATTTGAACATAGGCTGTTACAGTTTTAACAGTGGCTAAGTAGGCTGCTGTAGTAGGCTGCTGTAGTAGGCTGCTGTAGTAGGCTGCTGTAGTAGGCTGCTGTAGTAGGCTGCTGTAGTAGGCTGCTGTAGTAGGCTGCTGTGGCTGTCTGGTCTGGGTGGGCATCTAGCCTCTGTGGTGGCTCCGGTTCGGGACGTAGACCCCGCTCCGCTCGCTGATCCCTCCGCTTCCGCCTCCGCTTCCGTGGAACCGGACCGTGGATCTTCGCCGGAGGTTCCGGACCGTGGATTGTCGTCGGGGACTCCGGACCGTAAGATTGTCGTCGGGGACTTCCGGACCGTAAGATTGTCGTCGGGGACTCCGGACCGTAAGATTGTCGTCGGGGACTCCGGACCGTAAGATTGTCGTCGGGGACTCCGGACCGTAAGATTGTCGTCGGGGACTCCGGACCGTAAGATTGTCGTCGGGGACTCCGGACCGTAAGATCGGCGTCGGGGACTCCGGACCGTAAGATCGGCGTCGGGGACTCCGGACCGTAAGATTGTCGTCGGGGACTCCGGACCGTAAGATCGTCGTTGGGGACTCCTGAACCTTCACAGGAGGCTCTAAGCTGGGAACCCCCACTGGAGGCTCTAGGCTGCAGACCATCACTGGAGGCTCTGGACCGCCGACCGTCGCTGGAGGCTCTGGACCGTCGCTGGAGGTTCTGGACCGGCGCTGGAGGCTCTGGACCGTCACTGGAGGCTCTGGACCGCCGACCGTCACTGGAGGCTCTGGACCGCCGACCGTCACTGGAGGCTCTGGACCGCCGACCGTCACTGGAGGCTCTGAACCGCCGACCGTCGCTGGAGGCTCTGGACCGTCACTGGAGGCTCTGGACCGCCGACCGTCACTGGAGGCTCTGGACCGTCACTGGAGGCTCTGGACCGTCACTGGAGGCTCTGGACCGTCGCTGGAGGCTCTGAACCGCCGACCGTCACTGGAGGCTCTGGACCGCCGACCGTCACTGGAGGCTCTGGACCGTCACTGAAGGCTCTGGACCGTCACTGGAGGTTCTGGACCGTCACTGGAGGCTCTGAACCGCCGACTGTCACTGGAGGCTCTAGACCGCCGACCGTCACTGGAGGCTCTGGACCGCCGACCGTCGCTGGAGGCTCTGGACCGTCGCTGGAGGCTCTGGACCGTCACTGGAGGCTCTGGACCGTCGCTGGAGGCTCTGGACCGCCGACCGTTGCTGGAGGCTCCAGCGAACCATACCCGGCCAACAAAGAAATAGAAAAACTAGAATGCCCACCCAAATCACACCCCGACCTAACCAAATAGAGAAATAAAAACGCTCTCTAAGGTCAGGGCGTGACAATGTCTACTACTTTTTAAATTCCACAAGAACTTACCACCAGTCAAAATAAAGTAGTCTGTCTTGTGGTGTCGAGACGATGTGTTAAATGTCTGACGCAGCTTTAGCGTTCTTATCGATGCAACGGAAATATAATGTATTCCATTGAGCCCAATTCAGCCATTCCCGGGGTGTGTCTGACAGGGTTCTGCAGGAATAACGTTACCTGGCATAACTTTACCTGGCAAAACGTTACCTGGCATAACGTTACCTGGCATAACGTTACCTGGCATAACGTTACCTGGCATAACGTTACCTGGCATAGCGTTACCTGGCATAGCGTTACCTGGCATAACGTTACCTGGCATAACGTTACCTGGCATAACGTTACCTGGCATAACGTTACCTGGCATAGCGTTACCTGGCATAGCGTTACCTGGCATAACGTTACCTGGCATAACGTTACCTGGCATAACGTTACCTGGCATAACGTTACCTGGCATAGCGTTACCTGGCATAACGTTACCTGGCATAGCGTTACCTGGCATAACGTTACCTGGCATAACGTTACCTGAAAAAAGTATGAAAGAGTCGCAAGAGTAAAATGAAACCGATCAATCTGTTGAGATTTAAGTGTCAAGCGAATTTTTCAAACACAGGTAATAGATGTCTGAAAAACACAGATCCTTAGGTGGGTACAGTGCTGTCTTGGGACTTCAGGTTGACACAGACCCCTCATCATTGAACTAACACATCATTTGGTATAGTGTGTGTGTGTGTGATTTTGGTTGGCAAGCTCTGTCACACGGCGCATTCAGGAATTCCCACCAAGGTTTCTCCTGTGTTTGTTTAGCGTTGTATTCATACTCCCCTCCTCACCATAAGTGTGTGTGCTTGGCAAACAATATTTGGCCTTTGTGTTCAAAACAACCCATCACCTTCACTGAGGAGACAGCAGAAAACACACAGAGAGAGACACACACACACACACAGAGACATACACACAGAGATAGAGAGACATATATACTCACACACACTGAGAGAGACATACACACAGAGAGAGAGAGAGAGAGAGAGAGAGACATATATATACACACACAGAGAGAGACATCACACAGAGAGACATACACACAGAGAGAGAGAGAGAGATACACACAGAGAGAGAGAGACATGTACACACACACACACACAGAGAGACATGTACACACACACACACACACAGAGAGACCTGTACACACACACACAGAGAGAGAGACATATACACACACACAGAGAGAGAGAGAGACAAATATACACACACACACAGAGAGACATACACACAGAGAGAGAGAGAGACATGCACAGAGAGAGAGAGAGAGAGAGAGAGAGGCGCGCACACACAGAGGGACACACATGCAGACAGAGAGAGGCGCACACCCACACAAAACCACACACATACACTCACTGACAAACTCCCAACCTCCTCATGAAAACAAAGTGTTTTTAATTTATTAAAGACACCATATAGGAAAGAGGCCCACCTCTCTTATCTCACTCTCTGGTCTACACCATTGCATATCGCTCTGTACGTCCCCACCTTTAATATGTCTGATTCCTTCCTCAATCTCTCCATCTTTCTTTCTCTTCTTTAATCAAAGGCTGGTTCCGCTGCGGGTCTCAGAGCAAATCTAATATGGCAAAGAGTGTTTGCAAGTAACACACACACACACTGACAACAGTCTGTTTAGACATCAAAGTCTGCTGAAGAATGAAAGGCTGTTCCTGAATGTGCAACTTCCAACACACACTGTGAACATTATGTTCTTCTTCAACTGCACTGTTGGTTAAGGGTTTTATCAGTTAGCATTTCACGGTAAAGTCTACACTTGTTGTATTCAGCATTTCACGGTAAAGTCTACACCTGTTGTATTCAGCATTTCACGGTAAAGTCTACACTTGTTGTATTCAGCATTTCACGGTAAAGTCTACACTTGTTGTATTCAGCATTTCACGGTAAAGTCTACACCTGTTGTATTCAGCATTTCACGGTAAAGTCTACACTTGTTGTATTCAGCATTTCACGGTAAAGTCTACACTTGTTGTATTCAGCATTTCACGGTAAAGTCTACACTTGTTGTATTCAGCATTTCACGGTAAAGTCTACACCTGTTGTATTCAGCATTTCACGGTAAAGTCTACACCTGTTGTATTCAGCATTTCACGGTAAAGTCTACACTTGTTGTATTCAGCATTTCACGGTAAAGTCTACACTTGTTGTATTCAGCATTTCACGGTAAAGTCTACACTTGTTGTATTCGGCGCATGTGACAGACATTTTGATTTGAACATAGGCTGTTACAGTTTTAACAGTGGCTAAGTAGGCTGCTGTAGTAGGCTGCTGTAGTAGGCTGCTGTAGTAGGCTGCTGTAGTAGGCTGCTGTAGTAGGCTGCTGTAGTAGGCTGCTGTGGCTATTTGATCATAATCTAGATCATAGCCTACCAGAGTGGCCTACCATCAAAAACAGTGCAAAAAAATGCATCCAATAATGTTTTAACATGGAAATAGCTGTTCTATCATTCAGCCTCCAATGTGTGGTCTTCAATGTGTAGTCTTCAATGTGTGGTCTTCAATGTGTGGTCTTCAATGTGTAGTCTTCAATGTGTGGTCTTCAATGTGTGGTCTTCAATGTGTAGTCTTCAATGTGTGGTCTTCAATGTGTAGTTTTCAATGTGTGGTTTTCAATGTGTGGTCTTCAATGTGTAGTCTTCAATGTGTAGTCTTCAATGTGTGGTCTTCAATGTGTGGTCTTCAATGTGTGGTCTTCAATGTGTGGTCTTCAATGTGTGGTCTTCAATGTGTGGTCTTCAATGTGTGGTCTTCAATGTGTGGTCTTCAATGTGTGGTCTTCAATGTGTGGTCTTCAATGTGTGGTCTTCAATGTGTGGTCTTCAATGAAGCATTCATGCAGGGCTTTAACCTGCTCATCCGTTTGTCCTTCAGACAAGGAGGCGACTGAAACTGTTGTTTGATGCAAGAAACCACTTTACAAAATAAAATGCATTATTATTCCCATATCATTATTACAGAGAATCAGACAAATTATGCTACCCTCTGCCTTTTGGCTACTTAGATTATTAAAGCCTGTCTCAAAATACAACACTGCCCCTTTAAGACAAAGAAAGGCTCTTCCTGACTCCTCTTTTTTCAAGGATGTCTAGAAATGTACAGGTTTTGTGCTCAATCACTCCCCTGCTGCTGACTACAAATGATCTGGAACCTAATAACTCACTAACTAGCAAATGATATGAACAAAATGTGCACATGTGACTACATGTCTCTCTCGCTTTGATCTCAACAAGCTCACCTACTCACCACCACTCATGCTGTACATGCTGTAAACACAGTCCAGTTCAATGTAAATGGCACAGAACCATATATGGCAATGGTCTATTTGCATATCGACCTACTGCAGCTCTGATTGGTTATTATGCCACACTGGTCTGTGTAGAGTACAGGCTGAGTAGTGCGTGTCAATGCAATAGAATCCTACACCGATGTGTTCTGCCAACAAAATCTCTTTTCATAATTTGCTTTGTTTCGGTATGCTGCATTGCAAGTGGCTAATATTGCCTTGATTCAATCACAATTGCCACAGTAAAGGAAAACGTTGACAGTGTTAACAGGGAAAACTCTGGAACAGTGGTCACCAACCTTATCTGAGTCAAAATGCTGAGATCTAACACTCTGATTTTTTATTAACATGACTTAAAAAAAAAACATCCTATTCAACATTAACCAATCAAAAACAGTTCTGTAGCAATGAGGTTTGTACAGTAAGCTATAGGCCCAATACATTATCACCGCATATTGGCTTTGCTTGAATTTACCTGCCAATGCATTGTTGTTCAGGACATTTCAAAATTTGAGCTAGGCTATCTGATCACACCAGTAATAGATCCGTTGTTGTATTACTTGTGAGGCACAGCTGAGTGAGCAGACATTTAAATAATTAGCTTTTTATTTTACTGGGCTGATGGTGCCTCCATCTGATGGTCAGTCTCAACGGAGGGAGAGAGCAGCAGATTGAGGGTCCGTCTCTCAACATCCTTCCTCTCTCCCTTTCCTCCACTGACACTGACCAAAAAGGGACACCATCGTCTTCCAGCTGATGGCAAAACTCGAGTCCCACCACATTATTTCTGCCTCATGCACAAATTCATGTTGTTACTCCTATCGACTAGGAATGCCTTGGAGATCGACCAGTCGATTGCGATCGACCGATTTGGTGAGCACTGCTCTAGAAAGTTGAGTGAATTTCAATCTCTGCTTCTCTGGGGGCTGATACTTCAGTCTCGGGTGGACTACTGCATGCACGCACACGCACAGCTTAGAGGGAACATTGTCTAAGGTCCTATAAAATGATATATAGGGCAGCAGAGGCTCCTCAGAGGAAGAGGAGGACCATCCTCAGTGAATTCCATAGCGGTCTCAATCCTTTTCAGATAAAACTATAAACTATACCAACTATATTCACACGTCACCAAATAATGGATCAAAACACACTGTTTTGCAGTGAAGGTCTATAGTAGCCTCAGCAGCACTCTGTAGGGTAGCACCGTAGGGTAGGGTAGCACCGTAGGGTAGATAGGACCGTAGGGTGGCACGGTGGTGTAGTGTAGCGTAGCACCATAGGGTAGACTGTAGAGTAGGGTAGCAGGGTAGGGTAGCATCGTAGGGTAGCAGCACTCTGTAGGGTAGCACTGTGGTGTAGTGTAGCAGCACTTTGTAGGGTAGCAACGTGTGGTAGCAGCACTCTGTAGGGTATGGTAGGCACCGTGGTGTAGGGTAGCAGCACTCTGTAGGGTAGCACTGTGGTGTAGGGTAGCAGCACTCTGTAGGGTAGCACTGTGGTGTAGGGTAGCAGCACACTGTAGGGTAGCACCGTAGGGTAGCCCGTGGTGTAGGGTAGCACCATGGTGTAGGGTAGCAGCACTCTGTAGGGTAGCACCGTAGGGTAGCACCGTGGTGTAGGGTAGCATTGTGGGGTAGCACCGTGGTGTAGGGTAGCAGCACTCTGTAGGGTAGCACCGTAGGGTAGCAGGGTAGGGTAGCACCGTGGTGTAGGGTAGCACTGTGGTGTAGGGTAGCAGCACTCTGTAGGGTTGCACCGTAGGGTTGCAGGGTAGGGTTGCACCGTGGTGTAGTGTAGCAGCACTCTGTAGGGTAGCACTGTGGTGTAGGATAGCACCGTGGTGTAGTGTAGCAGCACTCTGTAGGGTAGCCGGGTAGGGGAGGCACTGTGGTGTAGGGTAGCAGCACTCTGTAGGGTAGCACTGTGGTGTAGGGTAGAATCGTGGGGTGGCAGCACTCTGTAGGGTAGCACTGTAGGGTAGCAGCACTCTGTAGGGTAGCACCGTAGGGTAGAAGCACTCTGTAGGGTAGCACCGTAGGGTAGAAGCTCTCTATAGGGTAGCACCATAGGGTAGCACCACTCTGTAGGGTAGCACCGTAGGGTAGCAGCACTCTGTAGGGAAGCACCATGGAGTAGGGTAGCAGAACTCTGTAGGGTAGAACCGTAGGGTAGGGTAGAAGCACTCTGTAGGGTAGCACCCTGGTGTAGGGTAGCATTGGGGTGTAGGGTAGCAGCACTCTGTAGGGTAGCACCGTGGTGTAGGGTAGCACGGTGGTGTAGTGTAGCAGCACTCTGTAGGGTAGAACCGTAGGGTAGGGATGCACCGGGGTGTAGGGTAGCCCCGGGGTGTAGGTTAGCACCGTAGGGTAGCACCGTGGTGTAGGGTAGCAGCACTCTGTAGGGTAGCATTGTCAGGTAGGGTAGCACCATGGTGTAGGGTAGAGGCACTCTGTAGGGTAGACCCGTAGGGTAGAACCGTGGTGTAGGGTAGCATCGTGGGGTAGCACCGTGGTGTAGGGTAGCAGCACTCTGTAGGGTAGCAACGTAGGGTAGGGTGGCACCGGGGTGTAGGGTAGCCCCGGGGTGTAGGGTAGCACCGTAGGGTAGAGCACTCTGTAGGGTAGCACCGTGGTGTAGGGTAGCAGCACTCTGTAGGGTAGCACCGTTGGGTAGGGTGGCACCGGGGTGTAGGGTAGCCCCGGGGTGTAGGGTAGCACCGTAGGGTAGAGCACTCTGTAGGGTAGCACCGTGGTGTAGGGTAGCAGCACTCTGTAGGGTAGCAACGTAGGGTAGGGTGGCACCGGGGTGTAGGGTAGCCCCGGGGTGTAGGGTAGCACCGTAGGGTAGAGCACTCTGTAGGGTAGCACCGTGGTGTAGGGTAGCAGCACTCTGTAGGGTAGCACCGTTGGGTAGGGTAGTACCATGATGTAGGGTAGCAGCACTCTGTAGGGTAGCACTGTAGGGTAGCAGCACTCTGTAGGGTAGCACCGTAGACTAGAAGCACTCTGTAGGGTAGCACCGTAGGGTAGCAGCACTCTGTAGGGTAGAACCGTAGGGTAGCAGCACTCTGTAGGGTAGCACCATGGTGTAGCAGGAGCAGTGGCGACCTGTTATTCAGGGCAGGTGCTCCACATGTTTAGCTAAAATAAATAAAACAATTTCAAAAATTTAAATGCATATTAGTTTGCAAACAATGTTAAACATTTTTTTAATGATTTAATAAAGCCACATACAAACATGGTCTCTTTTTGTTTTCTTGAGTAAGGCAACTCCAAAATGCAGGTGTTTCAGTCTAGCTCAGGGCTTTCTGTGGTGGTGGGGCAGCCAGCGGAAAATACGGAGCGTAGGGGTTGGTAATGTTCTCTAGTTGCGCCATGATTAACTCAGTGTTCTGTCACTCGTGGGGACAGCACGTCACCACCAAGTCTAAGGGTAGACCTTGGGTGCTGCCATAGAGTTACATTAGAAGTGCCCATTCAAGAAGGCTCAAAGTCATTGGCCACACATAAAATGACATCAAATCATGGTAGATCTAAAGCAGCTTGGATTGGACTGATCATGTCAATTTCATACTTTCAAAATCTTAGCTAGCAGTCATCATCATGAATTAAGTCCACAATCTACTGGCAAATCCTTTTAATCCTTGTCATATGAAGAGAAATTATAGATAAAACGTATCGGTGCTCATCGGCCATTGGACATAAACATTACACAACAAGTTGGAAATTGCAAATTCAACAATGAGTGGTTTGGAAGGAATCCGTGACGGTGGTCAACTGCAAGCATTGTAAAGCAATCACCAGCCTGATAGTGGAGTGGATGTGTGGTCCCACATTTGGAATTAAATGGCTCTTTTCCAAGTTTAAAATGATAAACATTCAACTTTGGCCATGCTGTCAATGAAGCATAATTTGTGCCTCGCTCAAAACAACTGTTAACTCAGAACTGGACTTCTACCACTGGAGTGAAAGAGACTCCAAACCGTGGAGTCTATAGGTAAACCTGTACTAGAGGTCCAATTATGACCCATTTTATGATTTTGCATGCCCAATTTTTCAGTTTTTGATTTGTTAAAAAAGTTTGAAATATCCAATAAATGTCGTTCCACTTCATGATTGTGTCCCACTTGTTGTTGATTCTTCACAAAAAAATACAGTTTTATATCTTTATGTTTGAAGCCTGAAATGTGGCAAAAGGTCGCAAAGTTCAAGGGGGCCGAATACTTTCGCAAGGCACTGTATAACCTCCACACTGACTCTGTACTGGTACCCCCTGTATATAACCTCCACACTGACTCTGTACTGGTACCCCCTGTAAATAACCTCTACATTGACTCTGTACTGGTTCCCCCTATATATAACCTCCACACTGACTCTGTACTGGTACCCCCTGTATATAACCTCCACACTGACTCTGTACTGGTTCCCCCTGTATATAACCTCCACACTGACTCTGTACTGGTTCCCCCTGTATATAACCTCCACACTGACTCTGTACCGGTTCCCCCTGTATATAACCTCCACACTGACTCTGTACTGGTTCCCCCTGTATATAACCTCCACATTGACTCTGTACCGGTTCCCCCTGTATATAACCTCCACACTGACTCTGTACTGGTTCCCCCTGTATATAACCTCCACATTGACTCTGTACCGGTTCCCCCTGTATATAACCTCTACATTGACTCTGTACCGGTTCCCCCTGTATATAACCTCCACATTGACTCTGTACCGGTTCCCCCTGTATATAACCTCTACATTGACTCTGTACCGGTTCCCCCTGTATATAACCTCCACACTGACTCTGTACTGGTTCCCCCTGTATATAACCTCCACATTGACTCTGTACCGGTTCCCCCTGTATATAACCTCCACATTGACTCTGTACTGGTTCCCCCTGTATATAACCTCCACATTGACTCTGTACCGGTTCCCCCTGTATATAACCTCCACATTGACTCTGTACCGGTTCCCCCTGTATATAACCTCCACATTGACTCTGTACTGGTTCCCCCTGTATATAACCTCCACATTGACTCTGTACCGGTTCCCCCTGTATATAACCTCTACATTGACTCTGTACCGGTTCCCCCTGTATATAACCTCCACACTGACTCTGTACCGGTTCCCCCTGTATATAACCTCCACACTGACTCTGTACTGGTTCCCCCTGTATATAACCTCCACATTGACTCTGTCCTGGTTCCCCCTGTATATAACCTCCACATTGACTCTGTACTGGTTCCCCCTGTATATAACCTCCACATTGACTCTGTACCGGTTCCCCCTGTATATAACCTCCACATTGACTCTGTACCGGTTCCCCCTGTATATAACCTCGTTATTGTGTTTCTTTTTATTTGTTTTAATTTAGTATATTTGGTCAATATTTTCTTCTTCAACTACACTGTTGGTTAAGATCTTGTAAGTAAACATTTCACGGCAAAGTCTACACTTGTTGTTATCGGCGCAAGTGACAAATAAAGTTTGATTTGATTTGACACTTGGGCGTGTGTGTCTCCTTTGTGGAGGGAAGGGAGGGGGTCTGTAAAGTCGTCTGAACTCCAGAAACTCATGAGTCATTGGTTAGAGTGAGCTAAACTGGGACAACCCTCTACACACACACTCACACACACATACGACTTTACAGGAACACTCCTCCCAGGGATTCCCCGGTTAACACACACACCGTGCCAAAGTGTAACAGCCAAAGATCCCCCACCCCTAGGCTTTGGAAACATTGTTTTCCTCTCCTCTATGTAGACAATAGGGTGGCGTGGAGAGGCTGAAGACGCCTGTCTATACTGAGTAATGGAACTGACGAGAGAAGAGGGACAGAGGGGGTAAGTGTGAGGGTAAGCGAAAGGTGTCACAGCATCTTAGTAGTGCCTTATCAGCTTTGGGCCAGAGCCCTCTGACGACACTATAGCGACAAAACTGATGAGGGAGGATGGAGGGATTCGAGAGAGAGGGTTAAATAAGGTAGACGAATAATAGACGGGCATAGAAAGAAGGTGAGGGAGACTGTCCCTCAAGTTATACATACAGCTTACGAGGACATATAATGAGGAGGGAGGGAGGGGAAGAAAAAAGAGTGAGTTTTATGCCATGTTATAATCCTTGACCAGTGGTCCTGACAGAGGGAGGGCGCGCGCTAACTCGGTTTGACAGAAATAAAGCTGATGAGTCAGTAGGAGGAAGGGATGAGAGGGGCAAGAGCGAGATAGAGACAACTCGGTTTGACAGAAATAAAGCTGACATGACATCAATTTCTAACTGCCTGATGAGAAGGAGAAAGTGCTGATCACACGTTCCTGTATGCGTTTCCCTACTTCAGCATGGATGCATTAATTTAGTGACTTTCTCTCTTCCTCTCTCTCTCCCTTCCTCTCTCTCTCTCCCTCTCTCCCTTCCTCTATTTCTCCCTCTTTCTCTCTCTCACTTTCCCCCATACTGAGCGTTAGCTGCTGTGTCGTGGAATTCTGAATGATAAAACACGACAGAAATGGAGAGAACGCCATAAATTACAGAAATGACGGGAAGTGTTGATCTGAAGACAGGAAGCCCATCACAACTGTGTGCGAGAGATTACTGTTTGTGTGTGTGCCTGTCTCTGTATAGTAGCTGACTCCATTAGAGTGTAAGACTGATACTTCTGTCACTCTGACGATAATAGCTTTACCTCAGTTGAAAGAGACCTTCTATCCAGTCGCACACACGCACAAACAAACAAACGCCACCTGGTTGGTCCTGTCTGTCCAACAGTGTTCTAGTCACATGCTGTGTATACACGCTTTAGGAAGGAATCCCTAACATAGAGAAACTCTCATTGGAAAGCTGGCGGAAGTCTGTCTGTGATCCATCTCCCTTTTTATCCAGCATAGCCCAGTCCCTGCAGAGGTAAAGAGAGAATAGAGAGAGGCTCTGATTGGTTTAATTCCATTAGCTGCACTTGTACATAGGGCACACTCCACACTAAAACTGTACTTGACACTAAAGCACTCATCTCCCCTTAGCTGGAAAAATGAATCCCATTGGTGGAGAGAGGTTAGACTGTCTCACAGCCAGTCATGAACACTACTTAATCCCACCACACACACATTTTACATTTACATTTTACATTCACACGCAAACACATATACACACACACAGTTTTAACACACACACACACAGTTTTAACACACACACACACAGTTTTAACACAGGCACACACTGTTTTAAAGGCCACCTAAGTAGCTTGATTACATCGTAAAATAAGAATTCTCAGAAGAGAATGATTTCAGCAGAATCCTCTCGCTCACACACACACACACACACACACACACACACTAGGGCACAGAGGATAAAAGTACATTACACACGTCCTCATAACCCCCCACAAAGGAGCAATTTTAGGCTAATCCAAAACACCACAAGATGTGTGGCACTTAGGGGGTGAGAAAGTGTGACCGTGCGCATGAATGCGTGTGCGCACGTGTGTGTTTCTTTTAAACATAACAAATGAATGACCATTGACACGGACAGTGAGAGGATTACACGAACACAGTGGCAAGCTAGAAACCTGTTTACTGAACTAATTCATTATTTTCATGTACTCTGATACCCAGAAGAGGAGGGGAGAGAGATGAGGGAGGGTGGAAGATAGGGGGGAAGGATGGAGGGAGGAAGATGGGAAGGGGGGAAGGATGGAGGGAGGAGGTGGGCGAGGGAAGAGGGAGGCAGAAAGAGATAGCTAGCACTAGTCAAGGGGAAACCAACAATCTATTCATAAAGTCCCAATATAACAGAGCAAAACTGAACACATCAAACTCTCTATAGTCCAAACAGCATCTAATATTTACTCTCATAAATAAACAAGGTGTCACACCCTGACCATAGTTTACGTTGTATGTTTCTATGTTTTGGTTGGTCAGGGTGTGATCTGAGTGGGCATTCTATGTTACATGTCTAGTTTGTCCAGTTCTATGTTCGGCCTGATATGGTTCTCAATCAGAGGCAGGTGTTCGTCATTGTCTCTGATTGGGAACCATATTTAGGTAGCCTGGGTTTCACTTTGTGTTGGTGGGTGATTGTTCCTGTCTATGTGTTTTCACCAGATAGGGCTGGTTAGGTTTTCGTTACGTTCTTTATTTTGTGGTGTTTGTATTGATTCGTGGTTTACGTTTGTTTATTAAAACATGGATCGCAATCTACACGCTGCATTTTGGTCCGACTCTCCTTCTCACACAGAAAACCGTTACACAAGGACCTTAATTGCTGTGTAAGTGTGCATGTGTCTGTGCATGAGTGCCTCCCTTGACGTGAGCTCAAGTACATTGATTCATTATTATCTATTCTATATCGTCACACTCAAAGGAAAAGACGCAGTCTGTCTTTGGTTCAGTAGCTCTCTACCGTCTTGGATTAGCGGTAGCCTCTCCTGTCTCTCTGCCTCTCAGGCCTGTCTGACTCACCACCTGTTGATTGTTACTAACTTCGTCTAATGTAGTCCGGTTCTACTCTATGGGGGTGTCTTGTAGCCTGGCAACAGGAATCTACCTCGTCCAATTGTCTTTAGCCCTGACCTGCACTAGTCCCTTTAGCATGCTAGGCTAGCTCATCTCACATCGTATATAGACTTGTTTATACTATTATTATATTATATATATAGTATTATTGACTGTATCTTTGTTTTACTCCATGTGTAACTCTGTGTCGTTGTATGTGTCGAACTGCTTTGCTTTATCTTGGCCAGGTCGCAATTGTAAATGAGAACTTGTTCTCAACTTGCCTACCTGGTTAAATAAAGGTGAAATAAATAAAATACATTTCCTTATCTTTATCTCTTTGGCATGCTAGGCCATCTCATCTCCTTATATTTATCCCTTTAGCATGTTAGGTTAGCTTATCTCCTTATCTTTATCACTTTAGCATGCTAGGCTAGCTCATCTCCTTATCTGTATCCCTTTAGCATGCTAGGCCATCTCATCTCCTTATATGTATCCCTTTAGCATGTTAGGCTAGCTCATCTCCTTATATTTATCCCTTTAGCATGCTAGGCTAGCTCATCTCATTATCTGTATCACTTTAGCTTGCTAGGGACCTATACTTTTTGGGGGGAGAATGACTGTGAGAATGTCATTTCAAGTAACTTTTTAAAAGGACATCTTACTCAAATGAAAAAAAAATGTAATTATGCTGACATCTAAAATATAAGCTCCCCCTCCAGCAATGAGCCAATTACATATTGTTCCATATTATCAGGCAGGTGTGTTATTTAGCATTAAGCATTATCTATGGGATGCAGCATAGTAGCTATAAAATAGCTAGATCACACTCTAGTTAGCAACATATTGAATACCATAATGTCCCCCAAAAAATGTTCACTGGCACTAAGCCAATCAAGGATCCTGTACTGTGAATATAACGTAGGCCCCAAACACTCAACTGGCGAACGGCGGTCCAGATCCGGAGCCAGAACGAGTCAATACAGATCAAATCAAATGTTATTTGTCACGGAGCAGTTGCCGTACCAGGCGGTGATACAGCCCGACAGGATGCTCTCGATTGTGCATCTGTAGAAGTTTGTGTGCTTTTAGTGACAAATTTCTTCAGCCTCCTGAGGTTGAAGAGGCGCTGCTGCGCCTTCTTCACAACGCTGTCTGTGTGGGTGGACCAATTCAGTTTGTCCGTGATGTGTACGCCGAGGAACTTAACTTACTACCCTCTCCACTACTGTCCCTTCGATGTGGATAGGGGGGTGCTCCCTCTGCTGTTTCCTGAAGTCCACAATCATCTCCTTTGTTTTGTTGACGTTGAGTGTGAGGTTATCCTGACACCACGCTCCGAGTGCCCTCACCTTGTCCCTGTAGGCTGTCTCGTCGTTGTTGGTTATCAAGCCTACCACTGTAGTGTCGCCCGCAAACATGATGATTGAGTTGGAGGCGTGCAAGGCCACGCAGTCGTGGGTGAACAGGGAGTACAGGATAGGGCTCAGAACGCACCCTTGTGGGGCCCCAGTGTTGAGGATCAGCGGGGTGGAGATGTTGTTACCTACCCTCACCACCTGGGGGCGGCCTGTCAGGAAGTCCAGTACCCAGTTGCACAGGGTGGGGTCGAGACCCAGGGTCTCGAGCTTGATGACGAGTTTGGAGTGTACTATGGTGTTAAATGCTGAGCTGTAGTCGATGAACAGCATTCTCACAAGAAAATCACATTGTAGGATTTTTAATGACTTTAATGAATTTATGTTTCCCTTAACCTCTTGGCGCACCGATCCCTTTAGCGGGATCATTTTCGTCAACATCCGGTGAATTGCAGAGCGCCAAATTCAAATTAAATGACTAAAAATATTACATTTTCATGAAATCACAAGCGCAATATACTAAAACACAGATTAGCTGGTTGTTAATCCACCTGGAGTGTCAGATTTCAAAAAAGTTTTACGGTGAAAGCAAACCATGCGACTATGTGAGGACAACATTCAGCAGACAAAACATTACAAACAGCTAGCAGCAAAGTAGATTTGTCACGAAAGTCAGAAAAGCAATTAAGTTAATCGCTTACCTTTGATCTTCGTATGTTTGCACTCACGAGACAAGTTACACAATAAATGTTTATTTTGTTCCATAAAGATTATTTTTATATCCAAAAAACTCCATTTGGTTGGCGCCTTTTGTTTAGTAATCCACAGGCTCGTGCAGGTCACGACGGGCAGACGCACAAATCTGGGGACACCTAGCTATCCACTAACGTGATGTGATCATTCTAGCTAATTTTTCAGAATAAAAGCCTGAAACTATGTCTAAAGACTGTTAACACCCTGTGGAAGCCATAGGGAAAGGAATCTAGTTGATATCCCTTTAAATGGAAGATAGGCTTGCAATGTTTCAGAAAATCAGCACTTCCTGGTTGGATTTTCCTCAGGTTTTCGTCTGCAATATCAGTTCTGTTACACTCACAGACAATATTTTGACTTTAGAGTGTTTTCTATCCTAATCTGTCAATTATATGCATATTCTAGCTTCTGGCCCTGAGAAATAGGCAGTTTACTTTGGGAATGTTTTTTATCCAAACATCAAAATACTGCCCCATTGTTTCAAGAGGCTAGTATGTACCCTTAGCCTTGACCTGCACTAGTTCCTTTATCATGCTAGGCTAGTATGTACCCTTATCCCTGACCTGCACTGGTCCAGTTAGCACCCTAGCCTCTCCAGTGAGGCATCTCTTTAGCACCTTGACTACACCTGCTGAATAATGCAGACCGCACCTTCGCTGAGTCAGTGCTTTGGCCAGGCCATCAGGGACACAGGCTGACTGTCTTTGGCAGGCTATCACACACACACACACACACGCGCGCACACCATTACAAGCACAAGTCATGTGGTCTGTTTGGTGGCTGCCTCGTAACTTGACATGACATTTTGGTAGCTCTACCCTATCAGTTTGAAGATGCAAGAATGTTCTACAAGCCATATGTAGAGGACCTCTGCTCTATACAGGACTCAGTCCTGTGTGGACGTCTCTAACTATTCCTGTGTGGACGTCTCTAACTATTCCTGTGTGGACGTCTCTAACTATTCCTGTGTGGACGTCTCTAACTATTCCTGTGTGGACCAGAAGAATAGTAAACAAACAAACATTTCGCCAACTTGGGACATTTTGTTAGTCACTACGAGATCTATGCTATTTCTAGGGGGATTAGGGTTAGAATTAGTGTTACGGTTAGAGTTAGGTGAAGGGTTAGGAGCTAGGGTTTGTTTTAGGGTTAGGAGCAAGGGTTAGGGTTAGGAGCTAGGGTTAGGGGTAGGTTTTTGGGTTAAGGTTAGGGTAAGAGTACAGGTTAGGGAAAATAGGATTTTGAATTGGACTGAATTGTGTGTCCCCACGAGGTTAGCTGTACAAGACTGTGTGTGTTTGTGTTAATGTTGAATCTAGGTAGTCTCACTCACTCACTCTCTCTCACAAAAACACACACACACAAGCAAGTCGCAGGGGCGGAAGGATGAGGAGTCACAGTAGATCCATCTCCCTAAATAAATTGTGTGTGTGTGTGTGTGTGTGTGTGTGTGTGTGTGTGAGAGAGAGATCCATCTCCATAAGTGAATAAACAGAATGAATAAGAAATTCCCTGGAAGAACGCAAAGTAAACAGAGAAAGTGAGAGTGGACGAGGAGTGGGTGTGGGACCGAGGGAATGAGAGAAATAAAGATGAGATGTGTGGCTCAGTTGGTAGAGCATGGTGCTTGCAACACCAGGGTTGTGGGTTTCCCACGGGGGACCTGTAACAAAACATTTTTTAAAACGTATTCACTCAATATTATATGTGGCTCTGGATAAGTGTCTGCTAAATGACTGAGATGTAACGAGATGGAACACAGCTATCTGTCTGTAACCTTCCAGCACTGAGAGTGTTTACCAATAATTAATCAACAGCATTGTGTGTGTGTGTTCGCAGGTTATGTGTGTGTCTATAGTCTTATCCCTTGAGTCTGTATCTGAAGTGTACAGAGCCCAGCTCAATATCATTGATTTTGCGATACCAACACTCCTGAATTAGGATTAACCAAAACTAATGATTAACAATGACACACACACACACACACACACACACCGGTGTACTGACAGCAAGCTACTGCAGCACAAAAAGCTATTTACCCTACACCAAACACACACACTGTCATGACGTTGGCCTGGGGGGTAGGTTTATGACAGTCATAAATACAGTGGGGCAAAAAAGTATTTAGTCAGCCACCAATTGTGCAAGTTCTCCCACTTAAAAAGATGAGAGAAGCCTGTCATTTTCATCATAGGTACACTTCAACTATGACAGACAAAATTAGAAAAAAAAATCAGAAAATCACATTGTAGGATTTTTAATTAATTTATTTGCAAATTATGGTGGAAAATATGTATTGGTGGCTGACTAAATACTTTTTTGTCCCACTGTATATTCTGGTAATCCGAACAATTGAACTAATGTGGTGGTACTTAATGAATGTGATGTCAGTTTGGTTGTCATCTGAGACATTCTCATCAATGATAAGATGACATAAACTCTACAGTGGAAAGTCTACACATCAGAGTTATCGGATTCACATGGAATGAAAAGCCTTGACGACAATATAACTTCCTGTTCCGAGTAGGACGACCGTTCAGATAATAACTACAGAACGAAGCCAACATCAGCGTGAGCTTTGGTTGCGAATGTTATGAACTTTGAACTCGTATTCACTACAGGAGTGATACTTCCTAGCCATTGAGTTAGCAACAGCAGATGCAACAAGGGTTAGGAAGGAACAGACAGAGTATCCCATCTATCACCCAACAACGTTACTACAACGTACCCTATTGACAACGAGATAAATTCTTCAAAGGACTCAGTTTGGTAACACGGCCTTCCATCAAACATCAACCTACCGAAGCGCAGCTCAGAGTAAATATTTCTTGCGTTTTCCTTTTCCAAATGGGCGGTAATTTAGATTGCATCAGATACTGTATTTACGATAGCACAGATTCTCCCTTTGTCCCTCAGTCTTCTCCCTCTTTCACTCAAAACCAGCCCCTTTTCTTTTGTGTAACAAGCTGTCATATCTGTTCCACGTGCTAGGGACGTTTTCCTTTATGACGGAATTTGTAAATAATTTATGATTTAATTATGTGTATGTGTAATTCTGTGTGATTAGTTAGGTATTTAGTAAATAAATAATTAAACCCAATTTTGTATTGCTGATTCAACTTGTTAGCCAGGGTTCGTGAAGATAACCAAGAATGTACAACTTTCAGATGAGACTGAATTAAGATGAGGATTAATATTGGATGTTATTGATGTAAAATATTACTAGGTCTTTAAGAGTTTATTCAGAAGATAACAGCTCTACAAATATTATTTTGGTGGTGCCCGACTCTCTAGTTATTTACATTTACATGATTAGCTCAATCAGGTGATATTAATTACGGATAAATTATTTTATAGAATAGCATGTCATATCACTTAATCCGGCATAGCCAAAGACACGACAACACATACACATACACTCAGCAAAAAAAATAATTGTCCTCTTACTGTCAACTGCGTTTATTTTCAGTAAACGTAACGTGTAAATATTTGAGTGAACATAATATTCAATAACTGAGACATAAACTGAACAAGTTCCAAGACATGTGACTAACAGAAATGTAATAATGTGTCCCTGAATCAAAAGTAACTGTCAGTATCTGGTGTGGCCACCAGCTCTATTAAGTACTGCAGTGCATCTCCTCATGGACTGCACCAGATTTGCCAGTTGCTGTGAGATGTTTCCCCACTCTTCCACCAAGGCACCTGCAAGTTCCCGGACATTTCTGGGGGGAATGTCCCTAGCCCTCACCCTCCGATCCAACAGGTCCCAGACATTTCTGGGGGGACTGGCCCTAGCCCTCACCCTGCGGTCCAACAGGTCCCAGACATTTCTGGGGGGAATGTCCCTAGCCCTCACCCTCCGATCCAACAGGTCCCAGACATTTCTGGGGGGAATGGCCCTAGCCCTCACCCTCCGATCCAACAGGTCCCAGACATTTCTGGGGGGAATGGCCCTAGCCCTCACCCTCTGATCCAACAGGTCCCAGACATGCTCAATGGGATTGAGATTCGGGCTCTTCGCTGGCCATGGCAGAACACTGACATTCCTGTCTTGCAGGACATCACGCACAGAACGAGCAGTATGGCTGGTGGCATTGTCATGCTGGATAGTCATTTCAGGATGAGCCTGCAGGAGGATGTCTTCCCTGTAACGCGCAGGGTTGAGATTGCCTGCAATGACAATAAGCTCAGTCCGATGATGCTGTGATATTCCACCCCAGACCTTAACGGACCCTTCACTTCCAAATCAATCCCGTTCCAGAGTACAGGCCTCGGTGTAACGCTCATTCCTTCGACAATAAATTAGAGTCCGACCATCACCCCTGGTGAGACAAAACCGTGACTCGTCAGTGAAGAGCACTTTTTGCCAGTCCTGTCCAGCGACGGTGGGTTTGTGCCCATAGGCGACGTTGTTGCAGGTGATGTCTGGTGAGGACCTGCCTTACAACAGGCCTACAAGCCCTCAGTCCAGCTTCTCTCAGCCTATTGCGGACAGTCTGAGCACTGATGGAGGGATTGTGCGTTCCTGGTGTAACTTGGGCAGTTGTTGTTGCCATCCTGTACCTGTCCCACAAGTGTGATGTTCGGATGTACCGATCCTGTGCAGGTGTTGTTACACGTGGTCTGCCACTGCGAGGATGATCAGCTGTCCGTCCTGTCTCCCTCTAGCACTGTCTTAGGTGTCTCACAGTACGGACATTGCAATTTATTGCCCTGGCCACATCTGCAGTCCTCAAGCCTCCTTGCAGCATGCCTAAGGCATGTTCATGTAGATGAACAGGGACCATGGGCATATTTCTTTTGGTGTTTTTCGGAGTCGGTAGAAAGGCCTCTTTAGTGTCCTAAGTTTTCATAACTGTGACCTTAATTGCCTACCGTCTGTAAGCTGTTAGTGTTTTAATGACCATTTCACAGGTGCATGTTCATTAATTGTTTATGGTTCATTGAACAAGCGTGAGTTTACATACACACACACACTCTGAGAGAGTCAGACTCAGAGCCACCTACAGCATGCCTTCACTGAGTGACAGACACGCACAAACACTGTTGGTAAATCTGCTTGTCTACCTGGCTGGGTTCTAGCAGGAGTAGAGTTTATTGAATATCAGACCTAACCCCTCTGAGCTTTACCAATGTCGAGCAGAAAGTGTGTGTGTGTGTGTGTGTGCGCACACTCCCTCTGAGTTGTACTGATATCTGACAGTGATATTTTGACAGCCATCCTGCTCCTGAAATCTGCACCCTGTCTGTCTGGCTCACATCAGCTGTGTATGACGCACAGGCCCTGCAGTGTGTGTGTCAGTGAGCTGCATACATGTGTGAGTACAAAGATAGATGTATGTCACACTGTGACTTGGCCTGTCCTCAGAGGGTTACGATGAGAATGGGACGTAATGTACTGTACGTACAGTTACTGTGGGGACGATGTCATCGATGCACTTATTGATGAAGCCAGTGACTGATGTGGTGTATTCCTCAATGCCATCAGAGGAATCCCCGACCATATTCCAGTCTGTGCTGCAAAACAGTCCTGAAGCTTAGCATCTGCTTCATCTGACCACTTTTTTATTGATCTAGTCACTAGTGCTTCCTGCTTTAATTTTTGCTTGTGAGCCGGAATCAGGAGGATAGAATTATGGTCAGATTTACCAAATGGAGGGTGAGGGAGAGCTTTGTATGCGTCTCTGTGTGTGTAGTAAAGGTGGTCCAGAGTTATTTTTATTTATTTTTTCTCTGGTTGCACATTTAACATGCTGATAGAAATTTTGGAAAACGGATTTATGTTTCCCTGCATTAAAGTCCTAGGAGCACCTCTTCTGGGCGAGCGTTTTTTTTTTTTTTTTTGCTTATGGCGGAATACAGCTCATTCAAGGATGTCTTAGTGCCAGCATCAGTCTGTGGTGGCATGTAAAAATACAGATAAACTCTCTAGGTAGATAGTGTGGTCTACAGCTTATCATGAGATACTCTACCTCAGGTGAGCAATAGCTCGAGATTTCCTTAGATATCGTGCACCAGCTGTTATTTACAAAAATATATAGTCCGCCGCCCGTTGTCTTACAGCGTATAGCCAGCCAGCTGTATGTTGATAGTGTCGTTGTTCACCCACGTCTCCGAGAGGCATAAGATAAGTTTTGAATGTCCAGTTGGTAGTTTAATCTTCCGCGTATGTCATCGATTTTTATTCTCCAAAGATTGCATGTTTGCTAGCAGAATGGAAGGAAGTGGGGGTTTATTCGATCGCCTACGAATTCTCAGAAGGCAGCACGCCCTGTGGCCCCCTTTTCACCTCCTCTTCACGCAAATGACAGGAATCTGGGCCTGTTCCCGAGAAAGCAGTATATCATTCGCATCAGACTCGTTAAAGGGAAAAAAGGATTCTGCCAGTCCGTGGTGAGTAATCGCAGTACTCATGTACAGAAGTTATTTTCAGTCATAAGAAATGGTAGAGGCAACATTTTGTACAAGATAAGTAAAAAAATAAGTTACAAACAACACAAATAAATTAACAAAAATAGACAATCTGTTGGGGAGGCGTAAAACATCAGCCTTGTTCTCTGGCGCCATTTTATTATCTACTGATGATATGTGTTTCATATCTACCATCTACTGATGATATGTGTTTTATACCTACCATCTACTGATATGTGTTTTATATCTACCATCTACTGATGATGTGTTTTATATCTACCATCTACTTATGATATGTGTTTTATATCTACCATCTACTGATGATATGTGTTTTATATCTACCATCTACTGATGATATGTGTTTCATATCTACCATCTACTGATGATATGTGTTTTATACCTACCATCTACTGATATGTGTTTTATATCTACCATCTACTGATATGTGTTTTATATCTACCATCTACTGATGATATGTGTTTTATACCTACCATCTACTGATATGTGTTTTATACCTACCATCTACTGATATGTGTTTTATACCTACCATCTACTGATATGTGTTTTATATCTACCATCTCTACTGATGATATGTGTTTTATATCTACCATCTACTGATATGTGTTTTATATCTACCATCTACTTATGATATGTGTTTTATATCTACCATCTACTGATATGTGTTTTATATCTACCATCTACTTATGATATGTGTTTTATATCTACCATCTACTGATGATATGTGTTTTATACCTACCATCTACTGATATGTGTTTTATATCTACCATCTACTGATATGTGTTTTATATCTACCATCTACTGATATGTGTTTTATACCTACCATCTACTGATGATATGTGTTTTATACCTACCATCTACTGATATGTGTTTTATATCTACCATCTACTGATATGTGTTTATATCTACCATCTACTGATGATATGTGTTTTATATCTACCATCTACTGATGATATGTGTTTCATATCTACCATCTACTGATGATATGTGTTTTATATCTACCATCTACTGATGATATGTGTTTCATATCTACCATCTACTGATATGTGTTTTATATCTACCATCTACTGATGATATGTGTTTTATATCTACCATCTACTGATATGTGTTTTATATCTACCATCTACTGATGATATGTGTTTTATATCTACCATCTACTGATATGTGTTTTATATCTACCATCTACTTATGATATGTGTTTTATATCTACCATCTACTGATGATATGTGTTTTATACCTACCATCTACTGATATGTGTTTTATATCTACCATCTACTGATATGTGTTTTATATCTACCATCTACTGATATGTGTTTTATACCTACCATCTACTGATGATATGTGTTTTATACCTACCATCTACTGATATGTGTTTTATATCTACCATCTACTGATATGTGTTTATATCTACCATCTACTGATGATATGTGTTTTATATCTACCATCTACTGATGATATGTGTTTCATATCTACCATCTACTGATGATATGTGTTTTATATCTACCATCTACTGATGATATGTGTTTCATATCTACCATCTACTGATATGTGTTTTATACCTACCATCTACTGATATGTGTTTTATACCTACCATCTACTGATATGTGTTTTATATCTACCATCTACTGATGATATGTGTTTTATACCTACCATCTACTGATGATATGTGTTTTATATCTACCATCTACTGATGATATGTGTTTTATACCTACCATCTACTGATGATATGTGTTTTATACCTACCATCTACTGATGATATGTGTTTTATATCTACCATCTACTGATATGTGTTTTATACCTACCATCTACTGATGATATGTGTTTTATACCTACCATCTACTGATATGTGTTTTATACCTACCATCTACTGATATGTGTTTTATATCTACCATCTACTGATGATATGTGTTTCATATCTACCATCTACTGATGATATGTGTTTTATACCTACCATCTACTGATATGTGTTTTATATCTACCATCTACTGATATGTGTTTTATATCTACCATCTACTGATGATATGTGTTTTATACCTACCATCTACTGATATGTGTTTTATATCTACCATCTACTGATGATATGTGTTTTATACCTACCATCTACTGATATGTGTTTTATATCTACCATCTACTGATGATATGTGTTTTATACCTACCATCTACTGATATGTGTTTTATACCTACCATCTACTGATATGTGTTTTATACCTACCATCTACTGATATGTGTTTTATACCTACCATCTACTGATGATATGTGTTTTATATCTACCATCTACTGATGATGTGTTTTATATCTACCATCTACTGATGATATGTGTTTTATACCTACCATCTACTGATGATATGTGTTTTATATCTACCATCTACTGATATGTGTTTTATACCTACCATCTACTGATGATATGTGTTTTATACCTACCATCTACTGATATGTGTTTTATACCTACCATCTACTGATATGTGTTTTATATCTACCATCTACTGATGATATGTGTTTCATATCTACCATCTACTGATGATATGTGTTTTATACCTACCATCTACTGATATGTGTTTTATATCTACCATCTACTGATATGTGTTTTATACCTACCATCTACTGATATGTGTTTTATATCTACCATCTACTGATGATATGTGTTTTATACCTACCATCTACTGATATGTGTTTTATACCTACCATCTACTGATATGTGTTTTATACCTACCATCTACTGATATGTGTTTTATATCTACCATCTACTGATGATATGTGTTTTATACCTACCATCTACTGATATGTGTTTTATACCTACCATCTACTGATATGTGTTTTATACCTACCATCTACTGATATGTGTTTTATACCTACCATCTACTGATGATATGTGTTTTATATCTACCATCTACTGATGATGTGTTTTATATCTACCATCTACTGATGATATGTGTTTTATATCTACCATCTACTGATGATATGTGTTTTATATCTACCATCTACTGATATGTGTTTATATCTACCATCTACTGATGATATGTGTTTTATATCTACCATCTACTGATATGTGTTTTATATCTACCATCTACTGATGATATGTGTTTTATACCTACCATCTACTGATGATATGTGTTTTATATCTACCATCTACTGATGATGTGTTTTATATCTACCATCTACTGATGATATGTGTTTTATATCTACCATCTACTGATATGTGTTTTATACCTACCATCTACTGATGATATGTGTTTCATATCTACCATCTACTGATGATGTGTTTTATATCTACCATCTACTGATGATATGTGTTTTATACCTACCATCTACTGATGATATGTGTTTTATATCTACCATCTACTGATGATATGTGTTTTATATCTACCATCTACTGATATGTGTTTATATCTACCATCTACTGATGATATGTGTTTTATATCTACCATCTACTGATATGTGTTTTATATCTACCATCTACTGATGATATGTGTTTTATACCTACCATCTACTGATGATATGTGTTTTATATCTACCATCTACTGATGATATAAAACACATATCTACCATCTACTGATATGTGTTTTATACCTACCATCTACTGATGTTGGGACTCGGAATAGACGAAGGAGAGAAGAAGTTGAATTGCTCTGTGATTATGGTTTGGGTCACAATTTCTTCTGGGTCCGTATGTATCAAGTGTATCAGAGTGGGAGTGCTGGTCTGGGAGCGCGGGTCTGAGAGTGTGGGTCTGAGAGTGCTGATCAACTGTACATCATAATGAATAAGATTACACAGGAGAATCTGATCCTAGATCAGCACTCCTACTCTGAGACATACAGCCCCAGGACTGCTTTCTTTAACAACTGCCAAGAAAAGCTCGGAACCCCAGCCTTGTATAACATATATAGCAAGAGAGAGAAGGGAGGGGAATGCATTGCATAGTGCTGTCACACAGTAGTGGAACCCACCAATTGTGAGAGAAGAGATGGAGGGGGTAGAGGGAGGTGAAGAAGAGCATAGGAGGTGAAGATTGGAGGGAGAGGGGGGGTGGGATGAGAGGTGACGGCGGGGGGGGGTGAGAAGTGACGCTGACCAAAGCTGACACCCCTCGGCATGCAGCGTTACCCCAGGGGAGGAAGAGTAGCCGTGTGTGTGTGTGTGTGTGTGTATGCGTGACTGAATCAGAGGAAACGGGGGAGGGATGCAATATTACAAGCTGAGGTGTCAGGAGGGATGGCAACGTGGCAAACACACACACACATGCTAAAAAGCTGAGCAAACACGGGCCTTGACTATAGCCTGCAGCCTCAGGGGAGGGAAAGGATTTAATTGGCCCACAGTGGAGATGTTCAGTCAACTAGACTTCCAACCACATCAAGGCCAACACACACAGACACAGACACACACACAGACACACACACAGACACAGACACACACACAGACACACACACAGACACACACACAGACACACACACAGACACACACACAGACACAGTGGCAGGTTGCTAAGCAGCGGTACTTTTCTAATCGGGAAATAATTTACATCATGTAAATGACATGTGAGCGTCAAACACACACACCCAGATGTTTATCCATATCTGTCCATGGCCCAGCACAGGGCTGTGGCTGGACTATGCAATGTGACGGTGTTAGAGAGTATTCCAGGTCCACTGCTGTAGAGAATGACTGTGTCCTCTCTGTCTTATGTGAGCAGTCACCCAGAACACTGACAGATTACTGGGGGCTGCAGGACACAAATTAATGGAAGGACGCAGGGGTGTATACATGCATAAGCAACACGTACACACACTCCGCTGACACTCACACCACGTGCATCCGCACACACACACACACCATTAATAACGAGGTCTATCAACGCGTTTTTGTAAAAGAGCATGTGTACACAATCACCTACCTGGACAAATAATGGCGGGACAAACTGGCCATTCATTTTCCAGGATCAACGTTTATTGATACTCTCGTTTTAGTAGTGTCTGTTCTACGTGTATCTTGAGTAGTTGAGGCATAAAAAGGATATTGTTAGAAAAATGAAGTCCTTTATCACAGCATAATAATGTCTGTGTGTTTGTGTCCATATGACCGATTTCCGTTGGACCAAACCTCAAATACAAATAGCGAGTTAAAAACGCTTGTCAGGGAATAAAAATGTGATCTTTCAACTTATTGGGTGTGACAGGCAGAGAGGCAGGGGCTTGGTGTGTGTAAACCGTAGAGCTTTTTGGGTGTGACAGGCAGAGAGGCAGGGGCTTGGTGTGTGTAAACCGTAGAGCTTTTTGGGTGTGACAGGCAGAGAGGCAGGGGCTTGGTGTGTGTAAACCGTAGAGCTTTTTGGGTGTGACAGGCAGAGAGGCAGGGGCTTGGTGTGTGTAAACCGTAGAGCTTTTTGGGTGTGACAGGCAGAGAGGCAGGGGCTTGGTGTGTGTAAACCGTAGAGCTTTTTGGGTGTGACAGGCAGAGAGGCAGGGGCTTGGTGTGTGTAAACCGTAGAGCTTTTTGGGTGTGACAGGCAGAGAGGCAGGGGCTTGGTGTGTGTAAACGGTAGAGCTTTTTGGGTGTGACAGGCAGAGAGGCAGGGGCTTGGTGTGTGTAAACCGTAGAGCTTTTTGGGTGTGACAGGCAGAGAGGCAGGGGCTTGGTGTGTGTAAACCGTAGAGCTTTTTGGGTGTGACAGGCAGAGAGGCAGGGGCTTGGTGTGTGTAAACCAGAGGTTTCAGTCTCGCAAAAATCTGTCAGAAATAAGGCCAGTGCGTTTATTATTTTAAATTTAACTAGGCACGTCAGTTCAGAACAAATTCTTATTTACAATGACAGCGGCCAAACCTGGGCGCTTATGGGACTCCCAATGACAGCTGGTTGTGATACAACCTGGATTCGAACCAGGGTGTCTGTAGTGACGCCTCTAGCACTGAGATGCAGTGCCTTAGACCACTGCGCCACTCGGGAGCCTGATTCTATGGGCTTATTTTGGCCCTAAGTTTCGTCGCCTGCCTTCTCGCCTTTGGGACAACGACTCCCATTGTTATGGCGATGACTGATCTTTATATACAGATCTCTGGTGAAAATGGGAGGTGCACACAGTGGAGCGAAGGAGACTAAAAATATCACATGAGAACAAGCGGACATAAACTCATTAAAAAAATAACAAAACTTTGATTCTTGGGATAAAGGCACTTGGAATATAAAAACATTTTAATGAATCAAATTAATTTGATATATCGCTCAGCCCGATCTGTTCTTGGAAAGGATACAAAATGAATATGAGTTTAAAGTGCATCTTCCAGCAGCAGGATGTAATGTTCTATCAGCTCCCTGGAATCTATTTCTGCTGCGAGTGACGATCACACCAACACAACACCGTCAGCAGGACAATTAGACTACATTAACACAGTGACATAGACAGTTTGTGTTGGTGTGCGTGCGTGTGTGTGCATTACAAACTCAGCAAAAAAAGAAACGTCCTCTCACTGTCAACTGCATTTATTTTCAGAAAATGTGTAAATATTTGTATGAACATAACAAGATTCAACAACTGAGACATAAACTGAACAAGTTCCACAGACATGTGACTAACAGAAATTGAATAATGTGTCCCTGAACAAAGGGGGGTCAAAATCAAAAGTAACAGTCAGTATCTGGTGTGGCCACCAGCTGCATTAAGTACTGCAGTGCATCTCCTCCCCAGATTTGCCACTTCTTGCTGTGAGATGTTACCCCACTCTTCCACCAAGTCACCTGCAATTTCCCGGACATTTCTGTCAGGAATGTCCCTAGCCCTCACCCTCCGATCCAACAGGTCCCAGACATGCTCAATGTGATCGAGATTCGGGCTCTTCGCTGGCCATGGCAGAACACTGACATTCCTGTCTTGCAGGAAATCACGCACAGAACGAGCAGTATGGCTGGTGGCATTGTCATGCTGGAGGGTCATGTCAGGATGAGCCTGCAGGAAGGATAACACAAGAGGGAGGAGGATGTCTTCCCAGTAACGCACAGCGTTGAGATTGCCTGCAATGACAGTCCGATGATGCTGTGACACACCGCCCCAGACCTTAACGGACCCTTCACTTCCAAATCAATCCCGTTCCAGAGTACAGGCCTCGGTGTAACGCTCATTCCTTCGACAATAAACTTGAGTCCGACCATCAACCCTGCTGAGACAAAACCGCGACTTGTCAGTGAAGAGCACTTTTTGCCAGTCCTGTCTGGTCCAGCGACGGTGGGTTTGTACCCATAGGCGCTGTTGTTGCCGGTGATGTCTGGTGAGGGCCTGCCTTACAACAGGCCTACAAGCCTGCAGTCCAGCCTTCATAACTATGACCTTCATTGCCTACTGTCTGTAAGATGTTAGTGTCTTAACGACCGTTCCACAGGTGCATGTCCATTGAACAGGCATGGGAAACAGTGTTTAAACCCTTTACCCTTTTCAGCTTTTATTTATTTCATCACATTCCCAGTGGGTCAGAAGATCACATACACTCAATTACTATTTGGTAGCATTGCCTTTAAATTGTTTAACTTGGGTCAAATGTTTCAGGTAGCCTTCCACAAGCTTCCCACAATAAGTTGGGTGAATTTTGGCCAGAGCTGGTTCAGGTTTGTAGGCCTCCTTGCTCGCACATGCTTTTTCAATTCTGCCCACACATTTTCTATAGGATTGAGATCAGGGCTTTGTGATGGCCACTCCAATACTTTGACTTTGTTGTCCTTAAGCCATTTTGCCACAACTTTGGAAGTATGCTTGGGGTCTTTGTCCATTTGCGACCAAGTTTTAACTTCCTGACTTGAGATGTTGCTTCAATATATCCACATAATTTTCCTACCTCATGATGCCATCTATTTTGTGAAGTGCACCAGTCCATACTGCAGCAAAGCACCACCACAACATGATGCTGCCACCCCCATGCTTCACTGTCGGAATGGTGTTCTTCGGCTTGCAAGCCTCCCCCTTTTTCCTCCAAACATAACGATGTTCATTATGGCCAAACAGTTCTATTTTTGTTTCATCAGACCAGTGGGAATTTCTCCAAAAAGTACAATCTTTGTCCCCATGTGAAGTTACAAACCATAGTCTGGCTTTTTTATGGCAGTGGCTTCTTCCTTGCTGAGCAGCCTTTCAGGTTATGTCGATATAGGGCTCGTTTTACTGTGGATATAAATACTTTTGTACCCGTTTCCTCCAGCCTCTTCACAAGGGCCTTTGCTGTTGTTCTGGGATTGATTTACACTTTTCGCACCAAAGTACATTCATCAATAGGAGACAGAACCCGTCTTCTTCCTGAGCGGTATGACAGCTATGTGGTCCCATGGTGTTTATACTTGCATGCTATTGTTTGTACAGATGAACGTGGTACCTTCAGGCATTTGGAAAATGCTCCTAAGGATGAACCAGACTTGTGGAGGTCTACATTTTATTTCTGAGGTCTGGGTCTTGGCTAATTTCTTTTGAATTTCCCATGATGTCAAGGAAAGAGGCAATGAATTTGAAGGTAGGCCTTGAAATACATCCACAGGTACACCTCTAATTGACTCAAATGATGTCAATGATGCCTATCAGAAGCTTCTAAAGCCATGACATAATTTTCTGGAATTTTCCAAGCTGTTTAAAGGCACAGTCAACTTAGTGTATGTAAACTTCTGATCCACTGGGATTGTGATACAGTGAAATAATCTGTCTGTAAACAATTGTTCGGAAAAATTACGTGTCATGTACGAAGTAGATGTCCTAACCAACTTGCCAAAACTATAGTTTGTTAACAATACATTTGTTGAGTGGTTGAAAAACTAATTTTAATGACTCCAGTATGTAAACTTCCGACTTCAACTGTAACTTGCAAATCCGGGTTAGTTTTCAATATCTTTGTATGAGACTAAATGAATTGGCTAGCAGGGATCTTCTTAGCTAGCCAGTTTGAGTTGAAACATTATCGATAGCAAGCTGGCTAATGTTACATCCTATCATCAAACATTATCGTCAGGTATAGTCTGTAGGTCGACCGGTAATTTTTTAGTTGAGCAGTTGTAAAAAATAAAAATAAAAGTTTAATGGCGCGTCTTGACTTGATTGACGCCTGTCTCAGTGGAGTGGACTCTGGGGGTGCAGAATATTTTATAATGTTGCAGGTTGTTAGCGCTTCTGACCAATTTGATGGTTGATACAATGTTTCAAGTTCCTTGCAGACAAGCCATGCAGACAGGCCATTTGTACCTGCAGGCTCAAATGTTTTTATTTGTTGGCTTTATGTAGGCTATTTGTACATAGTTGACAATGGCAATATAAGTTACTTTTAGATTTGTACAATTTTCATTTACATATAACTTTTATTTATCACGTGACAATGATTTTCAAATAAGCCGACTTTATTATGAAATAAATAAAACTGTTCCACAAAAATGTGCATATGAAAATCCTAACTGGCACGCAGATCGGTAGAAATGGTAAGATAAATTGGCACTCCAAATGGAAAATGTTGCCTACCACAGGTGTAGTCTATTAGCCTAGTAATCTGCAAAGGCCAGCAGCAGCGGGAAGAGGAGGTTCGGGAACAGGTCTTTTTCTTATGGTTAGGCTATCTTGATCTCTGGCTTCCTCTTGAGTCATTTGTGCGTCTTAATTATTTACTGACAGTGTGCTTAAAGCATTAGACAAGGTCAGTAGGCTACAAATAGTTGCTTTTATAAAGACACACAGGGTGTGTTTATATATGGGGATAAAACACGTTTTAAAATTTTGACCAGTCGATTGGTCAAAAGAACCGACGAGGCTTGGTTGACCAAGATTTTGTTTTGTCGGGAACAGCTCTAGACATCTACAACGTTAGCAAATCTTCCTCTCTTTAACATTACAACACATTACATCTCAGTATCATAGCTAGCTAGGAAACTAGCTACTCGCAATCTACACCAATCACAACCACCATGTTTGTAAGTTTGTTGTATTTAATCCATTCCTTGCCATCTTGCGCAATATTGTTGAATGCATTAGAAGTTTGCACCAACTTTTTTAAGGCCATTTCCCCTCCTATGCTGAGCATGCATTGCAGACTTGACAACATGTCCGCAACACATAGCAGCTGGGGGCGGACCACACCTTGTTGTCGCTGGGCAATTGGACATGTAAGTAATCCGTCCCCAACCCATCCATACCCGTCGTGATGCAATTGGACAGGTGTGATTTCTCACTCATCAGTTTTCACCATTCATTCACCAAACTACAAATCTTGATTTGGACGAGACTGACTTTTTGACCAAAATTACACTTTGTTGTCAATTTTGACACTAGAATGAATGTTTCAGACCCACATAGGTTGTTTATAAGCAGATAAGTTGGTAGTTCTCTTCAAAGTAGTCAAAAGTTTAGTATTTGGTCCCATATTCCAGGCACGCAATGATTACATCAAGCTTGAGACTCAACAAGTCACTTATTTATTTATCTGTTATTTTACCAGGTAAGTTGACTGAGAACTCGTTCTCATTTACAGCAACGACCTGGGGAATAGTTACAGGGGAGAGGAGGGGGATGAATGAGCCAATTGTAAACTGGGTATTATTAGGTGACCGTGATGGTTTGAGGGCAATATTGGGAATTTAGCCAGGACACCAGGGTTAACATCCCTACTCTTACGGTAAGTGCCATGGGATATTTAATGACCTCAGAGAGTCAGGACACCCGTTTAACGTCCCATCCGAAAATCAAAAGAAATCAGCCAAGACCTCAGAAAAAAAAATTCTAGACCTCCACAAGTCTGGTTCATCCTTGGGAGAAATTTCCAAACGCCTGAACGATAGTATGCAACTATAAACACCATGGGACCACACAGCTGTCATACCGTTCAGGAAGGAGACACGTTCTGTCTCCTATTGATGAACGTACTTTGGTGCGAAAAGTGCAAATCAATCCCAGAACAACAGCAAAGGCCCTTGTGAAGATGCTGGAGGAAACGGGTACAAAAGTATTTATATCCAAGTATACCGAGTCCTATATCGATATAATCTAAACGGCCGCTCAGCAAGGAAGAAGCCACTGCTCCAAAACCGCCATAATAAAGCCAGACTAAGGTTTGCAACTGCACATGGGGACAAAGATCGTACTTTTTGGAGAAATGTCCTCTGGTCTGTTGAAACAAAAATAGAACTGTCTGGCCATAAGGACCATCGTTATGTTTGGAGGGAAAAGGAGGAGGCTTGCAAGCCAAAGAACACCATCCCAACCGTGAAGCACAGGGGTGGCAGCATCATGTTGTGGGGGTGCTTTGCTGTAGGAGGGAGTGGTGCATTTCACAAAATAGATGGCATCATGAGGAAGAAACATTATGTGGATATATTGAAGCAGAATCTCAAAACATAAGTCAGGAAGTTAAAGCTTGGTCGCAAATGAGTTTGCAAATGGACAATGACCCCAAGCATACTTCCAAAGTTGTGGCAAAATGGCTTAAGGACAACAAAGTCAAGGTATTGGAGTGGCCATCACAAAGCCCTGACCTCAATCCTGTAGACAATTTGTGGGAAGAACTGAAAAAGCGTGTGCGAGCAAGGAGTCCTACAAACATAACTCAGTTACACCAGGTCTGTCAGGAGGAATGGGCCAACATTCACCCAACTTATTGTGGGAAGCTTGTGGAAGGCTACCTGAAACATTTGACCCAGGTTAAAGGCAATGCTACCAAATACTAATTGAGTGTATGTAAACTTCTGACCCACTGGGAATGTGATGAAAGAAATAAAAGCTGAAATAAATAATTATCTCTAGTATTATTCTGACATTTTCACATTCTTAACATAAAGTGGTGATCCTAACTGGCCTAAAACAGGGAATTTCAACTAGGATTATATGTCAGGAATTGTGAAAAACTGAGTTTAAATGTATTTGGCTAAGGTGTATGTAAACGGTAACTGAGGTTTGGCTTATGTATTTGGCTTATGACTTCAACTGTAACTCTCTCTCACTTCTCAATTTTTGAAGAAATGTATTTGTTCGAAACTGTTCAACTATTGTCTTTCTCTCTCTTTGAGTCAACTACTCACCACACTTTATGCACTGCAGTGCTAGCTAGCTGTAGCTTATGCTTTCAGTACTAAGTTCATTCTCTGATCCTTTGATTGGGTGGACAAATATGTCAGTTCATGCTGCAAGACCTCTGATAGGTTGGAGGACGTCCTCCTGAAGTTGTCATAATTACTGTGTAAGTCTATGAAAGGGGGTGAGAACCATGATTCTCCTGGGTTTTGTATTGAAGTCAATGTACCCAGAGGAGGACAGAAACGTGCTGTCCTCTGGCTACACCATGGTATTTGGTATTTTTGGTATTTGGCATTTAATTAGGATCCCCATTGGTGCTACCCTACAGAGTGCTGTTGAGGCTACTCTAGACCTTCATTGCAAATCAATTATTTGGTGATGTGAATATGTTTAGTATAGTTTATTTTTATAACTTTTTTTAATGTTTCACTTTTTATTTTTATGAAATTCACTGAGGAGGATGGCCCTCTTCTGAGTAGCCTCCACTGCTGTCCTAAATTATTTTGGACTTCACTGTATGTCATGCACACACGCACACGAACACAAACTGTCTATGTCACTATTTTAATGTAGTCTAATTGTCCTGACGGTGTTGTGTTGGTGTGATCGTCACTCGCAGCAGAAATAGATTCCTGTGAGCTGATAGAACATTACACCCTGCTGCTGGTAGGTGTGACGATCAGGTTAAGCACAGTGAGGCAACACTACACACACACACACACACACATAAGCATGCACGCACACACAAGCACACACAATCCTACATAATGTGAGGGTTGTGTAAGTGTCAGAAGTCAGATCTGTTTAATGAAGTGTGATGTGTATCTAATTGGAGCATTGTGACTCAGCCTGCTCTCCATGTGATTATATCAGATCTATTGAGATCATGCCTTTTTAGACAGTTTGTACAACCTTAATATTGACTAAATCTCTATGGCTCTGAAGACAACGCTGTTTTGTTATTCATAGTGTATAAAATATTTTGTGAACGAGCGCAGATACACACGCAAACACACACACACACACACACACACACACACACACCAGGGTTTCCGTTAGGGAAATGTGGTGCTGGACATTTGACCAGCAGCATTTTAATTTACCGGACCCATATGCATTGGGTGCACAACCTGATTAGTGTGTCCACCCACAGTGCTCAGAAACACACAAATCACATGTCCATTATGGTCATTCATATTAACACAACCTGATTAGTGTGTCCACCCACAGTGCTCAGAAACACACAAATCACATGTCCATTATGGTCATTCATATTAACACAACCTGATTAGTGTGTCCACCCACAGTGCTCAGAAACACACAAATCACATGTCCATTATGGTCATTCATATTAACACAACCTGATTAGTGTGTCCACCCACAGTGCTCAGAAACACACAAATCACATTTACATTATGGTCATTCATATTAACACAACATGCAAGTCGAGGATGCAACAATGTGCCAAAAAGACGAGTAACGAACAGTTAAATTATTAGCCTGTCAATCTACTATCCCCCATAGTAGAAAAGTTTACCTATTTTATTGGTCAGCTTGTCGAGAAAGAAATAGCATATTCCAAACAGACTCTGGGACAGTTGTGGGATGATACAGGAGATCCCAAATTCATACAACCAGTCGGCCAAGGCTACATCCCCCAAAAATGAAAAGCCTTGAGGCTATTGCATCAGATCAGCACGTTTAGCTTAGAATGTTGTTTAACTGCTATTTATTCACGTTATAAACGCAACAATGCTCACAAGGCAGTAGCCTAGGCTGCGTGGGAATGTTCGTTCAGTTAGTGGGAAAACAGTGTTGTCAAAAGCACACCTCATGCCATTGATTTCATGTGACAGAGATTAAAATATCCGTTCGAAATTTAGAATGAGGGGAGATGTAATATGAAACAACTAGCATGGGTTGCTAATATGACTAGGATTGTGCCTTTGGCTACTAGACAATGAAAGAAAGTTGATATAGTATAAAATAATTGCCTCCACAGTCTGATTTTGGCTAGGCAATTAAGTATATGTTTTGAAAATGTAAACTGCCTCCAGCTCATTGCAAAGTGGTGTGTGACGCGCTGATGGAGCCTGCCTTCAGTTGACTTTGCATTTGCTGTTTGATATGCTGACAGGTTTTCCGCTCAAAGGCTCTGTATCTGTAGGCTGTACGCGCGTGATAAATAAAATCCACAACGACTATACTGTACACGAGCGCCAATTTAATTCCACCAAATTATGCTAATTAACCTATAACCAATTTAATTCCACTAAATTATGTAATTAACCTATAAACCGATAAACTGGACCAGTCGAATGTATTTCCATCAACTGGTATCTCCTTTTAATGCATAGGCTAAAAAACATTATTTTGCAACGAGATTTTTTTTTCTTCATCTCCTGAACAAAACAAAAAAGCCAGCGATTAGGCCTACCGGCAAACGCGCGCACACACACACAGGGACTGCGTGACCTGCTGGGCTGACTGAGCTGTATTTTCTGAGGTGTATGTGGTTTTAGCGGAGAGTTGCAGCATGCATAATGAGGTTTGGGCCTACACCCCTGGGTTATGAGTTTAGCAAACACAGCTGAGACCGCATGAGATGTCTAGCTCTCCTCTCTCGTTTTATTCTCTTTCCTGCCCTCCTCCCCCATCCCTTCCTCCCTCCTGTCTTTTCCTCTTGTCATGCATGTCATTTAGAAGTAACATTTGTTGTGAAAGCAGTGAGATCTCCCGTTTTTACCAATTCGATTTCAGATCCTGACGTTCTCCAAACATCAAATTCCAAAGTGTTTTTGACACCATGGGTAGCTCTTCCTGCTCTGCATAATTCCGAATGGTTAAGGTTTTGGGAAAAAATATATAAAAATGAGTGTGTACCACTGGGATTGAACACGTGATCTTCAGATCCTGAGTCATGGGATTTACTCCCATCCGTCACCCCCGTCCACAACGCCAAGCCTACTTGATGGTAATATCAAAAACAGTACAGTATGAAGATAGGCAGGAACTGCTTCTCCAATAGAAATCACCAATCACGCTTGTAGGCGATGTCATGGCGACATTGGATAGCCAGTCACATGCTCAGAAACACGACCATTAGA